>NC_083765.1:8613831-8776331 GCF_963514075.1 Conger conger
CGGTTGAAGTTTGAGCAGCTGTTGTAGGTGATGCTCTTGTTGATGTCTGAGCAACAGTCTCTGCGGGCGTTTCAGTGCTAGTTGTTGCTTTTCTCATAGTTGTTGGAACTTTTGTGGTTGTTGCAGCTTCCCCTGTAGTTTGAGCTACTGTTGTGGTTGGAACCACAGGTTTAGTCGGAGCAGTTGTGGCTGGAGTCATAGTTGTAGTTTCAGGAACTGTCGGGGCAGGAGTTTCAGATGTAATTGTTTGGACATGACTTGATGTTGATTGAAGACTTGTGCCGGTTGATGCTTCAGTTGAAGTTTGAGCTGCTGTTGTAGTAGATGCTCTAGTTGATGTCTCAACAACAGTTTCTGTCGGCGTTTCAGTGTTTGTTGTTGCTTTACTTGTAGTTGTTGGAACATTTTTGGTTGTTGCAGCTTCCCTTGTAGTTTGAGCAACTGTTGTGGTTTTGGCTACTGTTGTGGTTAGAACGACAGGTTTAGTTGGAGCAGTTGAGGATGAAGTCAAAGTTGAAGTTTGGGCAACTGTTGGGGTGGGAGTTTCAGTTGTGGTTGGAACCACAGGTTTAGTTCCAGCAGTTGTGGCGGGAGTCAAAGTTGAAGTTTGGGCAACTGTTGTGGTGGGACTTTCAGTTGTGGTTGGAACCACAGCTGTAGTTGGAGCAGTTGTGGCTGGAGTCATAGTTGTAGTTTCAGGAACTGTAGGGGTGGGAGTTTCAGTTGTAATTGTTTGGACATGACCCGTTGTTTTTGGAAGACTTGTGCCGGTTGGGGCTTCGGTTGAAGTTTGAGCAGCTGTTGTAGGTGATGCTCTTGTTGATGTCTGAGCAACAGTCTCTGCAGGCGTTTCAGTGCTCGTTGTTTCTTTTCTCATAGTTGTTGGAACTTTTGTGGTTGTTTCAGCTTCCCCTGTAGTTTGAGCTACTGTTGTGGTTGGAACCACAGGTTTAGTTGGAGCAGTTGTGGCTGGAGTCATAGTTGTAGTTTCAGGAACTGTCGGGGCAGGAGTTTCAGTTGTAATTGTTTGGACATGACTTGATGTTGATTGAAGACTTGTGCCGGTTGATGCTTCAGTTGAAGTTTGAGCTGCTGTTGTAGTAGATGCTCTAGTTGATGTCTCAACAACAGTTTCTGTCGGCGTTTCAGTGTTTGTTGTTGCTTTACTTGTAGTTGTTGGAACATTTTTGGTTGTTGCAGCTTCCCTTGTAGTTTGAGCAACTGTTGTGGTTTTGGCTACTGTTGTGGTTAGAACGACAGGTTTAGTTGGAGCAGTTGAGGATGAAGTCAAAGTTGAAGTTTGGGCAACTGTTGGGGTGGGAGTTTCAGTTGTGGTTGGAACCACAGGTTTAGTTCCAGCAGTTGTGGCGGGAGTCAAAGTTGAAGTTTGGGCAACTGTTGTGGTGGGAGTTTCAGTTGTGGTTGGAACCACAGCTGTAGTTGGAGCAGTTGTGGCTGGAGTCATAGTTGTAGTTTCAGGAACTGTAGGGGTGGGAGTTTCAGTTGTAATTGTTTGGACATGACCCGTTGTTTTTGGAAGACTTGTGCCGGTTGGCGCTTCGGTTGAAGTTTGAGCAGCTGTTGTAGGTGATGCTCTTGTTAATGTCTGAGCAACAGTCTCTGCGGGCGTTTCAGTGCTAGTTGTTGCTTTTCTCATAGTTGTTGGAACTTTTGTGGTTGTTGCAGCTTCCCCTGTAGTTTGAGCTACTGTTGTGGTTGGAACCACAGGTTTAGTCGGAGCAGTTGTGGCTGGAGTCATAGTTGTAGTTTCAGGAACTGTCGGGGCAGGAGTTTCAGATGTAATTGTTTGGACATGACTTGATGTTGATTGAAGACTTGTGCCGGTTGATGCTTCAGTTGAAGTTTGAGCTGCTGTTGTAGTAGATGCTCTAGTTGATGTCTCAACAACAGTTTCTGTCGGCGTTTCAGTGTTTGTTGTTGCTTTACTTGTAGTTGTTGGAACATTTTTGGTTGTTGCAGCTTCCCTTGTAGTTTGAGCAACTGTTGTGGTTTTGGCTACTGTTGTGGTTAGAACGACAGGTTTAGTTGGAGCAGTTGAGGATGAAGTCAAAGTTGAAGTTTGGGCAACTGTTGGGGTGGGAGTTTCAGTTGTGGTTGGAACCACAGGTTTAGTTCCAGCAGTTGTGGCGGGAGTCAAAGTTGAAGTTTGGGCAACTGTTGTGGTGGGAGTTTCAGTTGTGGTTGGAACCACAGCTGTAGTTGGAGCAGTTGTGGCTGGAGTCATAGTTGTAGTTTCAGGAACTGTAGGGGTGGGAGTTTTAGTTGTAATTGTTTGGACATGACCCGTTGTTTTTGGAAGACTTGTGCCGGTTGGGGCTTCGGTTGAAGTTTGAGCAGCTGTTGTAGGTGATGCTCTTGTTGATGTCTGAGCAACAGTCTCTGCAGGCGTTTCAGTGCTCGTTGTTTCTTTTCTCATAGTTGTTGGAACTTTTGTGGTTGTTTCAGCTTCCCCTGTAGTTTGAGCTACTGTTGTGGTTGGAACCACAGGTTTAGTCGGAGCAGTTATGGCTGGAGTCATAGTTGTAGTTTCAGGAACTGTCGGGGCAGGAGTTTCAGATGTAATTGTTTGGACATGACTTGATGTTGATTGAAGACTTGTGCCGGTTGATGCTTCAGTTGAAGTTTGAGCTGCTGTTGTAGTAGATGCTCTAGTTGATGTCTCAACAACAGTTTCTGTCGGCGTTTCAGTGTTTGTTGTTGCTTTACTTGTAGTTGTTGGAACATTTTTGGTTGTTGCAGCTTCCCTTGTAGTTTGAGCAACTGTTGTGGTTTTGGCTACTGTTGTGGTTAGAACGACAGGTTTAGTTGGAGCAGTTGAGGATGAAGTCAAAGTTGAAGTTTGGGCAACTGTTGGGGTGGGAGTTACAGTTGTGGTTGGAACCACAGGTTTAGTTCCAGCAGTTGTGGCGGGAGTCAAAGTTGAAGTTTGGGCAACTGTTGTGGTGGGAGTTTCAGTTGTGGTTGGAACCACAGCTGTAGTTGGAGCAGTTGTGGCTGGAGTCATAGTTGTAGTTTCAGGAACTGTAGGGGTGGGAGTTTCAGTTGTAATTGTTTGGACATGACCCGTTGTTTTTGGAAGACTTGTGCCGGTTGGGGCTTCGGTTGAAGTTTGAGCAGCTGTTGTAGGTGATGCTCTTGTTGATGTCTGAGCAACAGTCTCTGCAGGCGTTTCAGTGCTCGTTGTTTCTTTTCTCATAGTTGTTGGAACTTTTGTGGTTGTTTCAGCTTCCCCTGTAGTTTGAGCTACTGTTGTGGTTGGAACCACAGGTTTAGTTGGAGCAGTTGTGGCTGGAGTCATAGTTGTAGTTTCAGGAACTGTCGGGGCAGGAGTTTCAGTTGTAATTGTTTGGACATGACTTGATGTTGATTGAAGACTTGTGCCGGTTGATGCTTCAGTTGAAGTTTGAGCTGCTGTTGTAGTAGATGCTCTAGTTGATGTCTCAACAACAGTTTCTGTCGGCGTTTCAGTGTTTGTTGTTGCTTTACTTGTAGTTGTTGGAACATTTTTGGTTGTTGCAGCTTCCCTTGTAGTTTGAGCAACTGTTGTGGTTTTGGCTACTGTTGTGGTTAGAATGACAGGTTTAGTTGGAGCAGTTGAGGATGAAGTCAAAGTTGAAGTTTGGGCAACTGTTGGGGTGGGAGTTTCAGTTGTGGTTGGAACCACAGGTTTAGTTCCAGCAGTTGTGGCGGGAGTCAAAGTTGAAGTTTGGGCAACTGTTGTGGTGGGAGTTTCAGTTGTGGTTGGAACCACAGCTGTAGTTGGAGCAGTTGTGGCTGGAGTCATAGTTGTAGTTTCAGGAACTGTAGGGGTGGGAGTTTCAGTTGTAATTGTTTGGACATGACCCGTTGTTTTTGGAAGACTTGTGCCGGTTGGCGCTTCGGTTGAAGTTTGAGCAGCTGTTGTAGGTGATGCTCTTGTTGATGTCTGAGCAACAGTCTCTGCAGGCGTTTCAGTGCTAGTTTTTGCTTTTCTCATAGTTGTTGGAACTTTTGTGGTTGTTGCAGCTTCCCCTGTAGTTTGAGCTACTGTTGTGGTTGGAACCACAGGTTTAGTCGGAGCAGTTGTGGCTGGAGTCATAGTTGTAGTTTCAGGAACTGTCGGGGCAGGAGTTTCAGATGTAATTGTTTGGACATGACTTGATGTTGATTGAAGACTTGTGCCGGTTGATGCTTCAGTTGAAGTTTGAGCTGCTGTTGTAGTAGATGCTCTAGTTGATGTCTCAACAACAGTTTCTGTCGGCGTTTCAGTGTTTGTTGTTGCTTTACTTGTAGTTGTTGGAACATTTTTGGTTGTTGCAGCTTCCCTTGTAGTTTGAGCAACTGTTGTGGTTTTGGCTACTGTTGTGGTTAGAACGACAGGTTTAGTTGGAGCAGTTGAGGATGAAGTCAAAGTTGAAGTTTGGGCAACTGTTGGGGTGGGAGTTACAGTTGTGGTTGGAACCACAGGTTTAGTTCCAGCAGTTGTGGCGGGAGTCAAAGTTGAAGTTTGGGCAACTGTTGTGGTGGGAGTTTCAGTTGTGGTTGGAACCACAGCTGTAGTTGGAGCAGTTGTGGCTGGAGTCATAGTTGTAGTTTCAGGAACTGTAGGGGTGGGAGTTTCAGTTGTAATTGTTTGGACATGACCCGTTGTTTTTGGAAGACTTGTGCCGGTTGGCGCTTCGGTTGAAGTTTGAGCAGCTGTTGTAGGTGATGCTCTTGTTGATGTCTGAGCAACAGTCTCTGCGGGCGTTTCAGTGCTAGTTGTTGCTTTTCTCATAGTTGTTGGAACTTTTGTGGTTGTTGCAGCTTCCCCTGTAGTTTGAGCTACTGTTGTGGTTGGAACCACAGGTTTAGTCGGAGCAGTTGTGGCTGGAGTCATAGTTGTAGTTTCAGGAACTGTCGGGGCAGGAGTTTCAGATGTAATTGTTTGGACATGACTTGATGTTGATTGAAGACTTGTGCCGGTTGATGCTTCAGTTGAAGTTTGAGCTGCTGTTGTAGTAGATGCTCTAGTTGATGTCTCAACAACAGTTTCTGTCGGCGTTTCAGTGTTTGTTGTTGCTTTACTTGTAGTTGTTGGAACATTTTTGGTTGTTGCAGCTTCCCTTGTAGTTTGAGCAACTGTTGTGGTTTTGGCTACTGTTGTGGTTAGAACGACAGGTTTAGTTGGAGCAGTTGAGGATGAAGTCAAAGTTGAAGTTTGGGCAACTGTTGGGGTGGGAGTTTCAGTTGTGGTTGGAACCACAGGTTTAGTTCCAGCAGTTGTGGCGGGAGTCAAAGTTGAAGTTTGGGCAACTGTTGTGGTGGGAGTTTCAGTTGTGGTTGGAACCACAGCTGTAGTTGGAGCAGTTGTGGCTGGAGTCATAGTTGTAGTTTCAGGAACTGTAGGGGTGGGAGTTTCAGTTGTAATTGTTTGGACATGACCCGTTGTTTTTGGAAGACTTGTGCCGGTTGGCGCTTCGGTTGAAGTTTGAGCAGCTGTTGTAGGTGATGCTCTTGTTGATGTCTGAGCAACAGTCTCTGCGGGCGTTTCAGTGCTAGTTGTTGCTTTTCTCATAGTTGTTGGAACTTTTGTGGTTGTTGCAGCTTCCCCTGTAGTTTGAGCTACTGTTGTGGTTGGAACCACAGGTTTAGTCGGAGCAGTTGTGGCTGGAGTCATAGTTGTAGTTTCAGGAACTGTCGGGGCAGGAGTTTCAGATGTAATTGTTTGGACATGACTTGATGTTGATTGAAGACTTGTGCCGGTTGATGCTTCAGTTGAAGTTTGAGCTGCTGTTGTAGTAAATGCTCTAGTTGATGTCTCAACAACAGTTTCTGTCGGCGTTTCAGTGTTTGTTGTTGCTTTACTTGTAGTTGTTGGAACATTGTTGGTTGTTGCAGCTTCCCTTGTAGTTTGAGCAACTGTTGTGGTTTTGGCTACTGTTGTGGTTAGAACGACAGGTTTAGTTGGAGCAGTTGAGGATGAAGTCAAAGTTGAAGTTTGGGCAACTGTTGGGGTGGGAGTTTCAGTTGTGGTTGGAACCACAGGTTTAGTTCCAGCAGTTGTGGCGGGAGTCAACGTTGAAGTTTGGGCAACTGTTGTGGTGGGAGTTTCAGTTGTGGTTGGAACCACAGCTGTAGTTGGAGCAGTTGTGGCTGGAGTCATAGTTGTAGTTTCAGGAACTGTAGGGGTGGGAGTTTTAGTTGTAATTGTTTGGACATGACCCGTTGTTTTTGGAAGACTTGTGCCGGTTGGGGCTTCGGTTGAAGTTTGAGCAGCTGTTGTAGGTGATGCTCTTGTTGATGTCTGAGCAACAGTCTCTGCAGGCGTTTCAGTGCTCGTTGTTTCTTTTCTCATAGTTGTTGGAACTTTTGTGGTTGTTTCAGCTTCCCCTGTAGTTTGAGCTACTGTTGTGGTTGGAACCACAGGTTTAGTCGGAGCAGTTGTGGCTGGAGTCATAGTTGTAGTTTCAGGAACTGTCGGGGCAGGAGTTTCAGTTGTAATTGTTTGGACATGACTTGATGTTGATTGAAGACTTGTGCCGGTTGATGCTTCAGTTGAAGTTTGAGCTGCTGTTGTAGTAGATGCTCTAGTTGATGTCTCAACAACAGTTTCTGTCGGCGTTTCAGTGTTTGTTGTTGCTTTACTTGTAGTTGTTGGAACATTTTTGGTTGTTGCAGCTTCCCTTGTAGTTTGAGCAACTGTTGTGGTTTTGGCTACTGTTGTGGTTAGAACGACAGGTTTAGTTGGAGCAGTTGAGGATGAAGTCAAAGTTGAAGTTTGGGCAACTGTTGGGGTGGGAGTTTCAGTTGTGGTTGGAACCACAGGTTTAGTTCCAGCAGTTGTGGCGGGAGTCAAAGTTGAAGTTTGGGCAACTGTTGTGGTGGGAGTTTCAGTTGTGGTTGGAACCACAGCTGTAGTTGGAGCAGTTGTGGCTGGAGTCATAGTTGTAGTTTCAGGAACTGTAGGGGTGGGAGTTTCAGTTGTAATTGTTTGGACATGACCCGTTGTTTTTGGAAGACTTGTGCCGGTTGGCGCTTCGGTTGAAGTTTGAGCAGCTGTTGTAGGTGATGCTCTTGTTGATGTCTGAGCAACAGTCTCTGCGGGCGTTTCAGTGCTAGTTGTTGCTTTTCTCATAGTTGTTGGAACTTTTGTGGTTGTTGCAGCTTCCCCTGTAGTTTGAGCTACTGTTGTGGTTGGAACCACAGGTTTAGTCGGAGCAGTTGTGGCTGGAGTCATAGTTGTAGTTTCAGGAACTGTCGGGGCAGGAGTTTCAGATGTAATTGTTTGGACATGACTTGATGTTGATTGAAGACTTGTGCCGGTTGATGCTTCAGTTGAAGTTTGAGCTGCTGTTGTAGTGGATGCTCTAGTTGATGTCTCAACAACAGTTTCTGTCGGCGTTTCAGTGTTTGTTGTTGCTTTACTTGTAGTTGTTGGAACATTTTTGGTTGTTGCAGCTTCCCTTGTAGTTTGAGCAACTGTTGTGGTTTTGGCTACTGTTGTGGTTAGAACGACAGGTTTAGTTGGAGCAGTTGAGGATGAAGTCAAAGTTGAAGTTTGGGCAACTGTTGGGGTGGGAGTTACAGTTGTGGTTGGAACCACAGGTTTAGTTCCAGCAGTTGTGGCGGGAGTCAAAGTTGAAGTTTGGGCAACTGTTGTGGTGGGAGTTTCAGTTGTGGTTGGAACCACAGCTGTAGTTGGAGCAGTTGTGGCTGGAGTCATAGTTGTAGTTTCAGGAACTGTAGGGGTGGGAGTTTCAGTTGTAATTGTTTGGACATGACCCGTTGTTTTTGGAAGACTTGTGCCGGTTGGCGCTTCGGTTGAAGTTTGAGCAGCTGTTGTAGGTGATGCTCTTGTTGATGTCTGAGCAACAGTCTCTGCGGGCGTTTCAGTGCTAGTTGTTGCTTTTCTCATAGTTGTTGGAACTTTTGTGGTTGTTGCAGCTTCCCCTGTAGTTTGAGCTACTGTTGTGGTTGGAACCACAGGTTTAGTCGGAGCAGTTGTGGCTGGAGTCATAGTTGTAGTTTCAGGAACTGTCGGGGCAGGAGTTTCAGATGTAATTGTTTGGACATGACTTGATGTTGATTGAAGACTTGTGCTGGTTGATGCTTCAGTTGAAGTTTGAGCTGCTGTTGTAGTAGATGCTCTAGTTGATGTCTCAACAACAGTTTCTGTCGGCGTTTCAGTGTTTGTTGTTGCTTTACTTGTAGTTGTTGGAACATTTTTGGTTGTTGCAGCTTCCCTTGTAGTTTGAGCAACTGTTGTGGTTTTGGCTACTGTTGTGGTTAGAACGACAGGTTTAGTTGGAGCAGTTGAGGATGAAGTCAAAGTTGAAGTTTGGGCAACTGTTGGGGTGGGAGTTACAGTTGTGGTTGGAACCACAGGTTTAGTTCCAGCAGTTGTGGCGGGAGTCAAAGTTGAAGTTTGGGCAACTGTTGTGGTGGGAGTTTCAGTTGTGGTTGGAACCACAGCTGTAGTTGGAGCAGTTGTGGCTGGAGTCATAGTTGTAGTTTCAGGAACTGTAGGGGTGGGAGTTTCAGTTGTAATTGTTTGGACATGACCCGTTGTTTTTGGAAGACTTGTGCCGGTTGGCGCTTCGGTTGAAGTTTGAGCAGCTGTTGTAGGTGATGCTCTTGTTGATGTCTGAGCAACAGTCTCTGCGGGCGTTTCAGTGCTAGTTGTTGCTTTTCTCATAGTTGTTGGAACTTTTGTGGTTGTTGCAGCTTCCCCTGTAGTTTGAGCTACTGTTGTGGTTGGAACCACAGGTTTAGTCGGAGCAGTTGTGGCTGGAGTCATAGTTGTAGTTTCAGGAACTGTCGGGGCAGGAGTTTCAGATGTAATTGTTTGGACATGACTTGATGTTGATTGAAGACTTGTGCCGGTTGATGCTTCAGTTGAAGTTTGAGCTGCTGTTGTAGTAGATGCTCTAGTTGATGTCTCAACAACAGTTTCTGTCGGCGTTTCAGTGTTTGTTGTTGCTTTACTTGTAGTTGTTGGAACATTGTTGGTTGTTGCAGCTTCCCTTGTAGTTTGAGCAACTGTTGTGGTTTTGGCTACTGTTGTGGTTAGAACGACAGGTTTAGTTGGAGCAGTTGAGGATGAAGTCAAAGTTGAAGTTTGGGCAACTGTTGGGGTGGGAGTTTCAGTTGTGGTTGGAACCACAGGTTTAGTTCCAGCAGTTGTGGCGGGAGTCAAAGTTGAAGTTTGGGCAACTGTTGTGGTGGGAGTTTCAGTTGTGGTTGGAACCACAGCTGTAGTTGGAGCAGTTGTGGCTGGAGTCATAGTTGTAGTTTCAGGAACTGTAGGGGTGGGAGTTTTAGTTGTAATTGTTTGGACATGACCCGTTGTTTTTGGAAGACTTGTGCCGGTTGGGGCTTCGGTTGAAGTTTGAGCAGCTGTTGTAGGTGATGCTCTTGTTGATGTCTGAGCAACAGTCTCTGCAGGCGTTTCAGTGCTCGTTGTTTCTTTTCTCATAGTTGTTGGAACTTTTGTGGTTGTTTCAGCTTCCCCTGTAGTTTGAGCTACTGTTGTGGTTGGAACCACAGGTTTAGTCGGAGCAGTTGTGGCTGGAGTCATAGTTGTAGTTTCAGGAACTGTCGGGGCAGGAGTTTCAGTTGTAATTGTTTGGACATGACTTGATGTTGATTGAAGACTTGTGCCGGTTGATGCTTCAGTTGAAGTTTGAGCTGCTGTTGTAGTAGATGCTCTAGTTGATGTCTCAACAACAGTTTCTGTCGGCGTTTCAGTGTTTGTTGTTGCTTTACTTGTAGTTGTTGGAACATTTTTGGTTGTTGCAGCTTCCCTTGTAGTTTGAGCAACTGTTGTGGTTTTGGCTACTGTTGTGGTTAGAACGACAGGTTTAGTTGGAGCAGTTGAGGATGAAGTCAAAGTTGAAGTTTGGGCAACTGTTGGGGTGGGAGTTACAGTTGTGGTTGGAACCACAGGTTTAGTTCCAGCAGTTGTGGTGGGAGTCAAAGTTGAAGTTTGGGCAACTGTTGTGGTGGGAGTTTCAGTTGTGGTTGGAACCACAGCTGTAGTTGGAGCAGTTGTGGCTGGAGTCATAGTTGTAGTTTCAGGAACTGTAGGGGTGGGAGTTTCAGTTGTAATTGTTTGGACATGACCCGTTGTTTTTGGAAGACTTGTGCCGGTTGGCGCTTCGGTTGAAGTTTGAGCAGCTGTTGTAGGTGATGCTCTTGTTGATGTCTGAGCAACAGTCTCTGCGGGCGTTTCAGTGCTCGTTGTTTCTTTTCTCATAGTTGTTGGAACTTTTGTGGTTGTTTCAGCTTCCCCTGTAGTTTGAGCTACTGTTGTGGTTGGAACCACAGGTTTAGTTGGAGCAGTTGTGGCTGGAGTCATAGTTGTAGTTTCAGGAACTGTCGGGGCAGGAGTTTCAGTTGTAATTGTTTGGACATGACTTGATGTTGATTGAAGACTTGTGCCGGTTGATGCTTCAGTTGAAGTTTGAGCTGCTGTTGTAGTAGATGCTCTAGTTGATGTCTCAACAACAGTTTCTGTCGGCGTTTCAGTGTTTGTTGTTGCTTTACTTGTAGTTGTTGGAACATTTTTGGTTGTTGCAGCTTCCCTTGTAGTTTGAGCAACTGTTGTGGTTTTGGCTACTGTTGTGGTTAGAACGACAGGTTTAGTTGGAGCAGTTGAGGATGAAGTCAAAGTTGAAGTTTGGGCAACTGTTGGGGTGGGAGTTTCAGTTGTGGTTGGAACCACAGGTTTAGTTCCAGCAGTTGTGGCGGGAGTCAAAGTTGAAGTTTGGGCAACTGTTGTGGTGGGAGTTTCAGTTGTGGTTGGAACCACAGCTGTAGTTGGAGCAGTTGTGGCTGGAGTCATAGTTGTAGTTTCAGGAACTGTAGGGGTGGGAGTTTCAGTTGTAATTGTTTGGACATGACCCGTTGTTTTTGGAAGACTTGTGCCGGTTGGCGCTTCGGTTGAAGTTTGAGCAGCTGTTGTAGGTGATGCTCTTATTGATGTCTGAGCAACAGTCTCTGCGGGCGTTTCAGTGCTAGTTGTTGCTTTTCTCATAGTTGTTGGAACTTTTGTGGTTGTTGCAGCTTCCCCTGTAGTTTGAGCTACTGTTGTGGTTGGAACCACAGGTTTAGTCGGAGCAGTTGTGGCTGGAGTCATAGTTGTAGTTTCAGGAACTGTCGGGGCAGGAGTTTCAGATGTAATTGTTTGGACATGACTTGATGTTGATTGAAGACTTGTGCCGGTTGATGCTTCAGTTGAAGTTTGAGCTGCTGTTGTAGTAGATGCTCTAGTTGATGTCTCAACAACAGTTTCTGTCGGCGTTTCAGTGTTTGTTGTTGCTTTACTTGTAGTTGTTGGAACATTTTTGGTTGTTGCAGCTTCCCTTGTAGTTTGAGCAACTGTTGTGGTTTTGGCTACTGTTGTGGTTAGAACGACAGGTTTAGTTGGAGCAGTTGAGGATGAAGTCAAAGTTGAAGTTTGGGCAACTGTTGGGGTGGGAGTTACAGTTGTGGTTGGAACCACAGGTTTAGTTCCAGCAGTTGTGGCGGGAGTCAAAGTTGAAGTTTGGGCAACTGTTGTGGTGGGAGTTTCAGTTGTGGTTGGAACCACAGCTGTAGTTGGAGCAGTTGTGGCTGGAGTCATAGTTGTAGTTTCAGGAACTGTAGGGGTGGGAGTTTCAGTTGTAATTGTTTGGACATGACCCGTTGTTTTTGGAAGACTTGTGCCGGTTGGCGCTTCGGTTGAAGTTTGAGCAGCTGTTGTAGGTGATGCTCTTGTTGATGTCTGAGCAACAGTCTCTGCGGGCGTTTCAGTGCTAGTTGTTGCTTTTCTCATAGTTGTTGGAACTTTTGTGGTTGTTGCAGCTTCCCCTGTAGTTTGAGCTACTGTTGTGGTTGGAACCACAGGTTTAGTCGGAGCAGTTGTGGCTGGAGTCATAGTTGTAGTTTCAAGAACTGTCGGGGCAGGAGTTTCAGATGTAATTGTTTGGACATGACTTGATGTTGATTGAAGACTTGTGCTGGTTGATGCTTCAGTTGAAGTTTGAGCTGCTGTTGTAGTAGATGCTCTAGTTGATGTCTCAACAACAGTTTCTGTCGGCGTTTCAGTGTTTGTTGTTGCTTTACTTGTAGTTGTTGGAACATTTTTGGTTGTTGCAGCTTCCCTTGTAGTTTGAGCAACTGTTGTGGTTTTGGCTACTGTTGTGGTTAGAACGACAGGTTTAGTTGGAGCAGTTGAGGATGAAGTCAAAGTTGAAGTTTGGGCAACTGTTGGGGTGGGAGTTACAGTTGTGGTTGGAACCACAGGTTTAGTTCCAGCAGTTGTGGCGGGAGTCAAAGTTGAAGTTTGGGCAACTGTTGTGGTGGGAGTTTCAGTTGTGGTTGGAACCACAGCTGTAGTTGGAGCAGTTGTGGCTGGAGTCATAGTTGTAGTTTCAGGAACTGTAGGGGTGGGAGTTTCAGTTGTAATTGTTTGGACATGACCCGTTGTTTTTGGAAGACTTGTGCCGGTTGGCGCTTCGGTTGAAGTTTGAGCAGCTGTTGTAGGTGATGCTCTTGTTGATGTCTGAGCAACAGTCTCTGCGGGCGTTTCAGTGCTAGTTGTTGCTTTTCTCATAGTTGTTGGAACTTTTGTGGTTGTTGCAGCTTCCCCTGTAGTTTGAGCTACTGTTGTGGTTGGAACCACAGGTTTAGTCGGAGCAGTTGTGGCTGGAGTCATAGTTGTAGTTTCAGGAACTGTCGGGGCAGGAGTTTCAGATGTAATTGTTTGGACATGACTTGATGTTGATTGAAGACTTGTGCCGGTTGATGCTTCAGTTGAAGTTTGAGCTGCTGTTGTAGTAGATGCTCTAGTTGATGTCTCAACAACAGTTTCTGTCGGCGTTTCAGTGTTTGTTGTTGCTTTACTTGTAGTTGTTGGAACATTGTTGGTTGTTGCAGCTTCCCTTGTAGTTTGAGCAACTGTTGTGGTTTTGGCTACTGTTGTGGTTAGAACGACAGGTTTAGTTGGAGCAGTTGAGGATGAAGTCAAAGTTGAAGTTTGGGCAACTGTTGGGGTGGGAGTTTCAGTTGTGGTTGGAACCACAGGTTTAGTTCCAGCAGTTGTGGCGGGAGTCAAAGTTGAAGTTTGGGCAACTGTTGTGGTGGGAGTTTCAGTTGTGGTTGGAACCACAGCTGTAGTTGGAGCAGTTGTGGCTGGAGTCATAGTTGTAGTTTCAGGAACTGTAGGGGTGGGAGTTTTAGTTGTAATTGTTTGGACATGACCCGTTGTTTTTGGAAGACTTGTGCCGGTTGGGGCTTCGGTTGAAGTTTGAGCAGCTGTTGTAGGTGATGCTCTTGTTGATGTCTGAGCAACAGTCTCTGCAGGCGTTTCAGTGCTCGTTGTTTCTTTTCTCATAGTTGTTGGAACTTTTGTGGTTGTTTCAGCTTCCCCTGTAGTTTGAGCTACTGTTGTGGTTGGAACCACAGGTTTAGTCGGAGCAGTTGTGGCTGGAGTCATAGTTGTAGTTTCAGGAACTGTCGGGGCAGGAGTTTCAGTTGTAATTGTTTGGACATGACTTGATGTTGATTGAAGACTTGTGCCGGTTGATGCTTCAGTTGAAGTTTGAGCTGCTGTTGTAGTAGATGCTCTAGTTGATGTCTCAACAACAGTTTCTGTCGGCGTTTCAGTGTTTGTTGTTGCTTTACTTGTAGTTGTTGGAACATTTTTGGTTGTTGCAGCTTCCCTTGTAGTTTGAGCAACTGTTGTGGTTTTGGCTACTGTTGTGGTTAGAACGACAGGTTTAGTTGGAGCAGTTGAGGATGAAGTCAAAGTTGAAGTTTGGGCAACTGTTGGGGTGGGAGTTTCAGTTGTGGTTGGAACCACAGGTTTAGTTCCAGCAGTTGTGGCGGGAGTCAAAGTTGAAGTTTGGGCAACTGTTGTGGTGGGAGTTTCAGTTGTGGTTGGAACCACAGCTGTAGTTGGAGCAGTTGTGGCTGGAGTCATAGTTGTAGTTTCAGGAACTGTAGGGGTGGGAGTTTTAGTTGTAATTGTTTGGACATGACCCGTTGTTTTTGGAAGACTTGTGCCGGTTGGGGCTTCGGTTGAAGTTTGAGCAGCTGTTGTAGGTGATGCTCTTGTTGATGTCTGAGCAACAGTCTCTGCGGGCGTTTCAGTGCTCGTTGTTTCTTTTCTCATAGTTGTTGGAACTTTTGTGGTTGTTTCAGCTTCCCCTGTAGTTTGAGCTACTGTTGTGGTTGGAACCACAGGTTTAGTTGGAGCAGTTGTGGCTGGAGTCATAGTTGTAGTTTCAGGAACTGTCGGGGCAGGAGTTTCAGTTGTAATTGTTTGGACATGACTTGATGTTGATTGAAGACTTGTGCCGGTTGATGCTTCAGTTGAAGTTTGAGCTGCTGTTGTAGTAGATGCTCTAGTTGATGTCTCAACAACAGTTTCTGTCGGCGTTTCAGTGTTTGTTGTTGCTTTACTTGTAGTTGTTGGAACATTTTTGGTTGTTGCAGCTTCCCTTGTAGTTTGAGCAACTGTTGTGGTTTTGGCTACTGTTGTGGTTAGAATGACAGGTTTAGTTGGAGCAGTTGAGGATGAAGTCAAAGTTGAAGTTTGGGCAACTGTTGGGGTGGGAGTTTCAGTTGTGGTTGGAACCACAGGTTTAGTTCCAGCAGTTGTGGCGGGAGTCAAAGTTGAAGTTTGGGCAACTGTTGTGGTGGGAGTTTCAGTTGTGGTTGGAACCACAGCTGTAGTTGGAGCAGTTGTGGCTGGAGTCATAGTTGTAGTTTCAGGAACTGTAGGGGTGGGAGTTTCAGTTGTAATTGTTTGGACATGACCCGTTGTTTTTGGAAGACTTGTGCCGGTTGGCGCTTCGGTTGAAGTTTGAGCAGCTGTTGTAGGTGATGCTCTTGTTGATGTCTGAGCAACAGTCTCTGCAGGCGTTTCAGTGCTAGTTGTTGCTTTTCTCATAGTTGTTGGAACTTTTGTGGTTGTTGCAGCTTCCCCTGTAGTTTGAGCTACTGTTGTGGTTGGAACCACAGGTTTAGTCGGAGCAGTTGTGGCTGGAGTCATAGTTGTAGTTTCAGGAACTGTCGGGGCAGGAGTTTCAGATGTAATTGTTTGGACATGACTTGATGTTGATTGAAGACTTGTGCCGGTTGATGCTTCAGTTGAAGTTTGAGCTGCTGTTGTAGTAGATGCTCTAGTTGATGTCTCAACAACAGTTTCTGTCGGCGTTTCAGTGTTTGTTGTTGCTTTACTTGTAGTTGTTGGAACATTTTTGGTTGTTGCAGCTTCCCTTGTAGTTTGAGCAACTGTTGTGGTTTTGGCTACTGTTGTGGTTAGAACGACAGGTTTAGTTGGAGCAGTTGAGGATGAAGTCAAAGTTGAAGTTTGGGCAACTGTTGGGGTGGGAGTTACAGTTGTGGTTGGAACCACAGGTTTAGTTCCAGCAGTTGTGGCGGGAGTCAAAGTTGAAGTTTGGGCAACTGTTGTGGTGGGAGTTTCAGTTGTGGTTGGAACCACAGCTGTAGTTGGAGCAGTTGTGGCTGGAGTCATAGTTGTAGTTTCAGGAACTGTAGGGGTGGGAGTTTCAGTTGTAATTGTTTGGACATGACCCGTTGTTTTTGGAAGACTTGTGCCGGTTGGCGCTTCGGTTGAAGTTTGAGCAGCTGTTGTAGGTGATGCTCTTGTTGATGTCTGAGCAACAGTCTCTGCGGGCGTTTCAGTGCTAGTTGTTGCTTTTCTCATAGTTGTTGGAACTTTTGTGGTTGTTGCAGCTTCCCCTGTAGTTTGAGCTACTGTTGTGGTTGGAACCACAGGTTTAGTCGGAGCAGTTGTGGCTGGAGTCATAGTTGTAGTTTCAGGAACTGTCGGGGCAGGAGTTTCAGATGTAATTGTTTGGACATGACTTGATGTTGATTGAAGACTTGTGCCGGTTGATGCTTCAGTTGAAGTTTGAGCTGCTGTTGTAGTAGATGCTCTAGTTGATGTCTCAACAACAGTTTCTGTCGGCGTTTCAGTGTTTGTTGTTGCTTTACTTGTAGTTGTTGGAACATTTTTGGTTGTTGCAGCTTCCCTTGTAGTTTGAGCAACTGTTGTGGTTTTGGCTACTGTTGTGGTTAGAACGACAGGTTTAGTTGGAGCAGTTGAGGATGAAGTCAAAGTTGAAGTTTGGGCAACTGTTGGGGTGGGAGTTACAGTTGTGGTTGGAACCACAGGTTTAGTTCCAGCAGTTGTGGCGGGAGTCAAAGTTGAAGTTTGGGCAACTGTTGTGGTGGGAGTTTCAGTTGTGGTTGGAACCACAGCTGTAGTTGGAGCAGTTGTGGCTGGAGTCATAGTTGTAGTTTCAGGAACTGTAGGGGTGGGAGTTTCAGTTGTAATTGTTTGGACATGACCCGTTGTTTTTGGAAGACTTGTGCCGGTTGGCGCTTCGGTTGAAGTTTGAGCAGCTGTTGTAGGTGATGCTCTTGTTGATGTCTGAGCAACAGTCTCTGCGGGCGTTTCAGTGCTAGTTGTTGCTTTTCTCATAGTTGTTGGAACTTTTGTGGTTGTTGCAGCTTCCCCTGTAGTTTGAGCTACTGTTGTGGTTGGAACCACAGGTTTAGTCGGAGCAGTTGTGGCTGGAGTCATAGTTGTAGTTTCAGGAACTGTCGGGGCAGGAGTTTCAGATGTAATTGTTTGGACATGACTTGATGTTGATTGAAGACTTGTGCCGGTTGATGCTTCAGTTGAAGTTTGAGCTGCTGTTGTAGTAGATGCTCTAGTTGATGTCTCAACAACAGTTTCTGTCGGCGTTTCAGTGTTTGTTGTTGCTTTACTTGTAGTTGTTGGAACATTTTTGGTTGTTGCAGCTTCCCTTGTAGTTTGAGCAACTGTTGTGGTTTTGGCTACTGTTGTGGTTAGAACGACAGGTTTAGTTGGAGCAGTTGAGGATGAAGTCAAAGTTGAAGTTTGGGCAACTGTTGGGGTGGGAGTTACAGTTGTGGTTGGAACCACAGGTTTAGTTCCAGCAGTTGTGGCGGGAGTCAAAGTTGAAGTTTGGGCAACTGTTGTGGTGGGAGTTTCAGTTGTGGTTGGAACCACAGCTGTAGTTGGAGCAGTTGTGGCTGGAGTCATAGTTGTAGTTTCAGGAACTGTAGGGGTGGGAGTTTCAGTTGTAATTGTTTGGACATGACCCGTTGTTTTTGGAAGACTTGTGCCGGTTGGCGCTTCGGTTGAAGTTTGAGCAGCTGTTGTAGGTGATGCTCTTGTTGATGTCTGAGCAACAGTCTCTGCGGGCGTTTCAGTGCTAGTTGTTGCTTTTCTCATAGTTGTTGGAACTTTTGTGGTTGTTGCAGCTTCCCCTGTAGTTTGAGCTACTGTTGTGGTTGGAACCACAGGTTTAGTCGGAGCAGTTGTGGCTGGAGTCATAGTTGTAGTTTCAGGAACTGTCGGGGCAGGAGTTTCAGATGTAATTGTTTGGACATGACTTGATGTTGATTGAAGACTTGTGCCGGTTGATGCTTCAGTTGAAGTTTGAGCTGCTGTTGTAGTAGATGCTCTAGTTGATGTCTCAACAACAGTTTCTGTCGGCGTTTCAGTGTTTGTTGTTGCTTTACTTGTAGTTGTTGGAACATTTTTGGTTGTTGCAGCTTCCCTTGTAGTTTGAGCAACTGTTGTGGTTTTGGCTACTGTTGTGGTTAGAACGACAGGTTTAGTTGGAGCAGTTGAGGATGAAGTCAAAGTTGAAGTTTGGGCAACTGTTGGGGTGGGAGTTACAGTTGTGGTTGGAACCACAGGTTTAGTTCCAGCAGTTGTGGCGGGAGTCAAAGTTGAAGTTTGGGCAACTGTTGTGGTGGGACTTTCAGTTGTGGTTGGAACCACAGCTGTAGTTGGAGCAGTTGTGGCTGGAGTCATAGTTGTAGTTTCAGGAACTGTAGGGGTGGGAGTTTCAGTTGTAATTGTTTGGACATGACCCGTTGTTTTTGGAAGACTTGTGCCGGTTGGCGCTTCGGTTGAAGTTTGAGCAGCTGTTGTAGGTGATGCTCTTGTTGATGTCTGAGCAACAGTCTCTGCGGGCGTTTCAGTGCTAGTTGTTGCTTTTCTCATAGTTGTTGGAACTTTTGTGGTTGTTGCAGCTTCCCCTGTAGTTTGAGCTACTGTTGTGGTTGGAACCACAGGTTTAGTCGGAGCAGTTGTGGCTGGAGTCATAGTTGTAGTTTCAGGAACTGTCGGGGCAGGAGTTTCAGATGTAATTGTTTGGACATGACTTGATGTTGATTGAAGACTTGTGCCGGTTGATGCTTCAGTTGAAGTTTGAGCTGCTGTTGTAGTAGATGCTCTAGTTGATGTCTCAACAACAGTTTCTGTCGGCGTTTCAGTGTTTGTTGTTGCTTTACTTGTAGTTGTTGGAACATTTTTGGTTGTTGCAGCTTCCCTTGTAGTTTGAGCAACTGTTGTGGTTTTGGCTACTGTTGTGGTTAGAACGACAGGTTTAGTTGGAGCAGTTGAGGATGAAGTCAAAGTTGAAGTTTGGGCAACTGTTGGGGTGGGAGTTTCAGTTGTGGTTGGAACCACAGGTTTAGTTCCAGCAGTTGTGGCGGGAGTCAAAGTTGAAGTTTGGGCAACTGTTGTGGTGGGAGTTTCAGTTGTGGTTGGAACCACAGCTGTAGTTGGAGCAGTTGTGGCTGGAGTCATAGTTGTAGTTTCAGGAACTGTAGGGGTGGGAGTTTCAGTTGTAATTGTTTGGACATGACCCGTTGTTTTTGGAAGACTTGTGCCGGTTGGCGCTTCGGTTGAAGTTTGAGCAGCTGTTGTAGGTGATGCTCTTGTTGATGTCTGAGCAACAGTCTCTGCGGGCGTTTCAGTGCTAGTTGTTGCTTTTCTCATAGTTGTTGGAACTTTTGTGGTTGTTGCAGCTTCCCCTGTAGTTTGAGCTACTGTTGTGGTTGGAACCACAGGTTTAGTCGGAGCAGTTGTGGCTGGAGTCATAGTTGTAGTTTCAGGAACTGTCGGGGCAGGAGTTTCAGATGTAATTGTTTGGACATGACTTGATGTTGATTGAAGACTTGTGCCGGTTGATGCTTCAGTTGAAGTTTGAGCTGCTGTTGTAGTAGATGCTCTAGTTGATGTCTCAACAACAGTTTCTGTCGGCGTTTCAGTGTTTGTTGTTGCTTTACTTGTAGTTGTTGGAACATTGTTGGTTGTTGCAGCTTCCCTTGTAGTTTGAGCAACTGTTGTGGTTTTGGCTACTGTTGTGGTTAGAACGACAGGTTTAGTTGGAGCAGTTGAGGATGAAGTCAAAGTTGAAGTTTGGGCAACTGTTGGGGTGGGAGTTTCAGTTGTGCTTGGAACCACAGGTTTAGTTCCAGCAGTTGTGGCGGGAGTCAAAGTTGAAGTTTGGGCAACTGTTGTGGTGGGAGTTTCAGTTGTGGTTGGAACCACAGCTGTAGTTGGAGCAGTTGTGGCTGGAGTCATAGTTGTAGTTTCAGGAACTGTAGGGGTGGGAGTTTTAGTTGTAATTGTTTGGACATGACCCGTTGTTTTTGGAAGACCTGTGCCGGTTGGGGCTTCGGTTGAAGTTTGAGCAGCTGTTGTAGGTGATGCTCTTGTTGATGTCTGAGCAACAGTCTCTGCAGGCGTTTCAGTGCTCGTTGTTTCTTTTCTCATAGTTGTTGGAACTTTTGTGGTTGTTTCAGCTTCCCCTGTAGTTTGAGCTACTGTTGTGGTTGGAACCACAGGTTTAGTCGGAGCAGTTGTGGCTGGAGTCATAGTTGTAGTTTCAGGAACTGTCGGGGCAGGAGTTTCAGTTGTAATTGTTTGGACATGACTTGATGTTGATTGAAGACTTGTGCCGGTTGATGCTTCAGTTGAAGTTTGAGCTGCTGTTGTAGTAGATGCTCTAGTTGATGTCTCAACAACAGTTTCTGTCGGCGTTTCAGTGTTTGTTGTTGCTTTACTTGTAGTTGTTGGAACATTTTTGGTTGTTGCAGCTTCCCTTGTAGTTTGAGCAACTGTTGTGGTTTTGGCTACTGTTGTGGTTAGAACGACAGGTTTAGTTGGAGCAGTTGAGGATGAAGTCAAAGTTGAAGTTTGGGCAACTGTTGGGGTGGGAGTTTCAGTTGTGGTTGGAACCACAGGTTTAGTTCCAGCAGTTGTGGCGGGAGTCAAAGTTGAAGTTTGGGCAACTGTTGTGGTGGGAGTTTCAGTTGTGGTTGGAACCACAGCTGTAGTTGGAGCAGTTGTGGCTGGAGTCATAGTTGTAGTTTCAGGAACTGTAGGGGTGGGAGTTTCAGTTGTAATTGTTTGGACATGACCCGTTGTTTTTGGAAGACTTGTGCCGGTTGGCGCTTCGGTTGAAGTTTGAGCAGCTGTTGTAGGTGATGCTCTTGTTGATGTCTGAGCAACAGTCTCTGCGGGCGTTTCAGTGCTAGTTGTTGCTTTTCTCATAGTTGTTGGAACTTTTGTGGTTGTTGCAGCTTCCCCTGTAGTTTGAGCTACTGTTGTGGTTGGAACCACAGGTTTAGTCGGAGCAGTTGTGGCTGGAGTCATAGTTGTAGTTTCAGGAACTGTCGGGGCAGGAGTTTCAGATGTAATTGTTTGGACATGACTTGATGTTGATTGAAGACTTGTGCCGGTTGATGCTTCAGTTGAAGTTTGAGCTGCTGTTGTAGTAGATGCTCTAGTTGATGTCTCAACAACAGTTTCTGTCGGCGTTTCAGTGTTTGTTGTTGCTTTACTTGTAGTTGTTGGAACATTTTTGGTTGTTGCAGCTTCCCTTGTAGTTTGAGCAACTGTTGTGGTTTTGGCTACTGTTGTGGTTAGAACGACAGGTTTAGTTGGAGCAGTTGAGGATGAAGTCAAAGTTGAAGTTTGGGCAACTGTTGGGGTGGGAGTTACAGTTGTGGTTGGAACCACAGGTTTAGTTCCAGCAGTTGTGGCGGGAGTCAAAGTTGAAGTTTGGGCAACTGTTGTGGTGGGAGTTTCAGTTGTGGTTGGAACCACAGCTGTAGTTGGAGCAGTTGTGGCTGGAGTCATAGTTGTAGTTTCAGGAACTGTAGGGGTGGGAGTTTCAGTTGTAATTGTTTGGACATGACCCGTTGTTTTTGGAAGACTTGTGCCGGTTGGCGCTTCGGTTGAAGTTTGAGCAGCTGTTGTAGGTGATGCTCTTGTTGATGTCTGAGCAACAGTCTCTGCGGGCGTTTCAGTGCTAGTTGTTGCTTTTCTCATAGTTGTTGGAACTTTTGTGGTTGTTGCAGCTTCCCCTGTAGTTTGAGCTACTGTTGTGGTTGGAACCACAGGTTTAGTCGGAGCAGTTGTGGCTGGAGTCATAGTTGTAGTTTCAGGAACTGTCGGGGCAGGAGTTTCAGATGTAATTGTTTGGACATGACTTGATGTTGATTGAAGACTTGTGCCGGTTGATGCTTCAGTTGAAGTTTGAGCTGCTGTTGTAGTAGATGCTCTAGTTGATGTCTCAACAACAGTTTCTGTCGGCGTTTCAGTGTTTGTTGTTGCTTTACTTGTAGTTGTTGGAACATTTTTGGTTGTTGCAGCTTCCCTTGTAGTTTGAGCAACTGTTGTGGTTTTGGCTACTGTTGTGGTTAGAACGACAGGTTTAGTTGGAGCAGTTGAGGATGAAGTCAAAGTTGAAGTTTGGGCAACTGTTGGGGTGGGAGTTACAGTTGTGGTTGGAACCACAGGTTTAGTTCCAGCAGTTGTGGCGGGAGTCAAAGTTGAAGTTTGGGCAACTGTTGTGGTGGGAGTTTCAGTTGTGGTTGGAACCACAGCTGTAGTTGGAGCAGTTGTGGCTGGAGTCATAGTTGTAGTTTCAGGAACTGTAGGGGTGGGAGTTTCAGTTGTAATTGTTTGGACATGACCCGTTGTTTTTGGAAGACTTGTGCCGGTTGGCGCTTCGGTTGAAGTTTGAGCAGCTGTTGTAGGTGATGCTCTTGTTGATGTCTGAGCAACAGTCTCTGCGGGCGTTTCAGTGCTAGTTGTTGCTTTTCTCATAGTTGTTGGAACTTTTGTGGTTGTTGCAGCTTCCCCTGTAGTTTGAGCTACTGTTGTGGTTGGAACCACAGGTTTAGTCGGAGCAGTTGTGGCTGGAGTCATAGTTGTAGTTTCAGGAACTGTCGGGGCAGGAGTTTCAGATGTAATTGTTTGGACATGACTTGATGTTGATTGAAGACTTGTGCCGGTTGATGCTTCAGTTGAAGTTTGAGCTGCTGTTGTAGTAGATGCTCTAGTTGATGTCTCAACAACAGTTTCTGTCGGCGTTTCAGTGTTTGTTGTTGCTTTACTTGTAGTTGTTGGAACATTTTTGGTTGTTGCAGCTTCCCTTGTAGTTTGAGCAACTGTTGTGGTTTTGGCTACTGTTGTGGTTAGAACGACAGGTTTAGTTGGAGCAGTTGAGGATGAAGTCAAAGTTGAAGTTTGGGCAACTGTTGGGGTGGGAGTTACAGTTGTGGTTGGAACCACAGGTTTAGTTCCAGCAGTTGTGGCGGGAGTCAAAGTTGAAGTTTGGGCAACTGTTGTGGTGGGAGTTTCAGTTGTGGTTGGAACCACAGCTGTAGTTGGAGCAGTTGTGGCTGGAGTCATAGTTGTAGTTTCAGGAACTGTAGGGGTGGGAGTTTCAGTTGTAATTGTTTGGACATGACCCGTTGTTTTTGGAAGACTTGTGCCGGTTGGCGCTTCGGTTGAAGTTTGAGCAGCTGTTGTAGGTGATGCTCTTGTTGATGTCTGAGCAACAGTCTCTGCGGGCGTTTCAGTGCTAGTTGTTGCTTTTCTCATAGTTGTTGGAACTTTTGTGGTTGTTGCAGCTTCCCCTGTAGTTTGAGCTACTGTTGTGGTTGGAACCACAGGTTTAGTCGGAGCAGTTGTGGCTGGAGTCATAGTTGTAGTTTCAGGAACTGTCGGGGCAGGAGTTTCAGATGTAATTGTTTGGACATGACTTGATGTTGATTGAAGACTTGTGCCGGTTGATGCTTCAGTTGAAGTTTGAGCTGCTGTTGTAGTAGATGCTCTAGTTGATGTCTCAACAACAGTTTCTGTCGGCGTTTCAGTGTTTGTTGTTGCTTTACTTGTAGTTGTTGGAACATTTTTGGTTGTTGCAGCTTCCCTTGTAGTTTGAGCAACTGTTGTGGTTTTGGCTACTGTTGTGGTTAGAACGACAGGTTTAGTTGGAGCAGTTGAGGATGAAGTCAAAGTTGAAGTTTGGGCAACTGTTGGGGTGGGAGTTTCAGTTGTGGTTGGAACCACAGGTTTAGTTCCAGCAGTTGTGGCGGGAGTCAAAGTTGAAGTTTGGGCAACTGTTGTGGTGGGAGTTTCAGTTGTGGTTGGAACCACAGCTGTAGTTGGAGCAGTTGTGGCTGGAGTCATAGTTGTAGTTTCAGGAACTGTAGGGGTGGGAGTTTCAGTTGTAATTGTTTGGACATGACCCGTTGTTTTTGGAAGACTTGTGCCGGTTGGCGCTTCGGTTGAAGTTTGAGCAGCTGTTGTAGGTGATGCTCTTGTTGATGTCTGAGCAACAGTCTCTGCGGGCGTTTCAGTGCTAGTTGTTGCTTTTCTCATAGTTGTTGGAACTTTTGTGGTTGTTGCAGCTTCCCCTGTAGTTTGAGCTACTGTTGTGGTTGGAACCACAGGTTTAGTCGGAGCAGTTGTGGCTGGAGTCATAGTTGTAGTTTCAGGAACTGTCGGGGCAGGAGTTTCAGATGTAATTGTTTGGACATGACTTGATGTTGATTGAAGACTTGTGCCGGTTGATGCTTCAGTTGAAGTTTGAGCTGCTGTTGTAGTAGATGCTCTAGTTGATGTCTCAACAACAGTTTCTGTCGGCGTTTCAGTGTTTGTTGTTGCTTTACTTGTAGTTGTTGGAACATTGTTGGTTGTTGCAGCTTCCCTTGTAGTTTGAGCAACTGTTGTGGTTTTGGCTACTGTTGTGGTTAGAACGACAGGTTTAGTTGGAGCAGTTGAGGATGAAGTCAAAGTTGAAGTTTGGGCAACTGTTGGGGTGGGAGTTTCAGTTGTGCTTGGAACCACAGGTTTAGTTCCAGCAGTTGTGGCGGGAGTCAAAGTTGAAGTTTGGGCAACTGTTGTGGTGGGAGTTTCAGTTGTGGTTGGAACCACAGCTGTAGTTGGAGCAGTTGTGGCTGGAGTCATAGTTGTAGTTTCAGGAACTGTAGGGGTGGGAGTTTTAGTTGTAATTGTTTGGACATGACCCGTTGTTTTTGGAAGACCTGTGCCGGTTGGGGCTTCGGTTGAAGTTTGAGCAGCTGTTGTAGGTGATGCTCTTGTTGATGTCTGAGCAACAGTCTCTGCAGGCGTTTCAGTGCTCGTTGTTTCTTTTCTCATAGTTGTTGGAACTTTTGTGGTTGTTTCAGCTTCCCCTGTAGTTTGAGCTACTGTTGTGGTTGGAACCACAGGTTTAGTCGGAGCAGTTGTGGCTGGAGTCATAGTTGTAGTTTCAGGAACTGTCGGGGCAGGAGTTTCAGTTGTAATTGTTTGGACATGACTTGATGTTGATTGAAGACTTGTGCCGGTTGATGCTTCAGTTGAAGTTTGAGCTGCTGTTGTAGTAGATGCTCTAGTTGATGTCTCAACAACAGTTTCTGTCGGCGTTTCAGTGTTTGTTGTTGCTTTACTTGTAGTTGTTGGAACATTTTTGGTTGTTGCAGCTTCCCTTGTAGTTTGAGCAACTGTTGTGGTTTTGGCTACTGTTGTGGTTAGAACGACAGGTTTAGTTGGAGCAGTTGAGGATGAAGTCAAAGTTGAAGTTTGGGCAACTGTTGGGGTGGGAGTTTCAGTTGTGGTTGGAACCACAGGTTTAGTTCCAGCAGTTGTGGCGGGAGTCAAAGTTGAAGTTTGGGCAACTGTTGTGGTGGGAGTTTCAGTTGTGGTTGGAACCACAGCTGTAGTTGGAGCAGTTGTGGCTGGAGTCATAGTTGTAGTTTCAGGAACTGTAGGGGTGGGAGTTTCAGTTGTAATTGTTTGGACATGACCCGTTGTTTTTGGAAGACTTGTGCCGGTTGGCGCTTCGGTTGAAGTTTGAGCAGCTGTTGTAGGTGATGCTCTTGTTGATGTCTGAGCAACAGTCTCTGCGGGCGTTTCAGTGCTAGTTGTTGCTTTTCTCATAGTTGTTGGAACTTTTGTGGTTGTTGCAGCTTCCCCTGTAGTTTGAGCTACTGTTGTGGTTGGAACCACAGGTTTAGTCGGAGCAGTTGTGGCTGGAGTCATAGTTGTAGTTTCAGGAACTGTCGGGGCAGGAGTTTCAGATGTAATTGTTTGGACATGACTTGATGTTGATTGAAGACTTGTGCCGGTTGATGCTTCAGTTGAAGTTTGAGCTGCTGTTGTAGTAGATGCTCTAGTTGATGTCTCAACAACAGTTTCTGTCGGCGTTTCAGTGTTTGTTGTTGCTTTACTTGTAGTTGTTGGAACATTTTTGGTTGTTGCAGCTTCCCTTGTAGTTTGAGCAACTGTTGTGGTTTTGGCTACTGTTGTGGTTAGAACGACAGGTTTAGTTGGAGCAGTTGAGGATGAAGTCAAAGTTGAAGTTTGGGCAACTGTTGGGGTGGGAGTTACAGTTGTGGTTGGAACCACAGGTTTAGTTCCAGCAGTTGTGGCGGGAGTCAAAGTTGAAGTTTGGGCAACTGTTGTGGTGGGAGTTTCAGTTGTGGTTGGAACCACAGCTGTAGTTGGAGCAGTTGTGGCTGGAGTCATAGTTGTAGTTTCAGGAACTGTAGGGGTGGGAGTTTCAGTTGTAATTGTTTGGACATGACCCGTTGTTTTTGGAAGACTTGTGCCGGTTGGCGCTTCGGTTGAAGTTTGAGCAGCTGTTGTAGGTGATGCTCTTGTTGATGTCTGAGCAACAGTCTCTGCGGGCGTTTCAGTGCTAGTTGTTGCTTTTCTCATAGTTGTTGGAACTTTTGTGGTTGTTGCAGCTTCCCCTGTAGTTTGAGCTACTGTTGTGGTTGGAACCACAGGTTTAGTCGGAGCAGTTGTGGCTGGAGTCATAGTTGTAGTTTCAGGAACTGTCGGGGCAGGAGTTTCAGATGTAATTGTTTGGACATGACTTGATGTTGATTGAAGACTTGTGCCGGTTGATGCTTCAGTTGAAGTTTGAGCTGCTGTTGTAGTAGATGCTCTAGTTGATGTCTCAACAACAGTTTCTGTCGGCGTTTCAGTGTTTGTTGTTGCTTTACTTGTAGTTGTTGGAACATTGTTGGTTGTTGCAGCTTCCCTTGTAGTTTGAGCAACTGTTGTGGTTTTGGCTACTGTTGTGGTTAGAACGACAGGTTTAGTTGGAGCAGTTGAGGATGAAGTCAAAGTTGAAGTTTGGGCAACTGTTGGGGTGGGAGTTTCAGTTGTGGTTGGAACCACAGGTTTAGTTCCAGCAGTTGTGGCGGGAGTCAAAGTTGAAGTTTGGGCAACTGTTGTGGTGGGAGTTTCAGTTGTGGTTGGAACCACAGCTGTAGTTGGAGCAGTTGTGGCTGGAGTCATAGTTGTAGTTTCAGGAACTGTAGGGGTGGGAGTTTTAGTTGTAATTGTTTGGACATGACCCGTTGTTTTTGGAAGACTTGTGCCGGTTGGGGCTTCGGTTGAAGTTTGAGCAGCTGTTGTAGGTGATGCTCTTGTTGATGTCTGAGCAACAGTCTCTGCAGGCGTTTCAGTGCTCGTTGTTTCTTTTCTCATAGTTGTTGGAACTTTTGTGGTTGTTTCAGCTTCCCCTGTAGTTTGAGCTACTGTTGTGGTTGGAACCACAGGTTTAGTCGGAGCAGTTGTGGCTGGAGTCATAGTTGTAGTTTCAGGAACTGTCGGGGCAGGAGTTTCAGATGTAATTGTTTGGACATGACTTGATGTTGATTGAAGACTTGTGCCGGTTGATGCTTCAGTTGAAGTTTGAGCTGCTGTTGTAGTAGATGCTCTAGTTGATGTCTCAACAACAGTTTCTGTCGGCGTTTCAGTGTTTGTTGTTTCTTTACTTGTAGTTGTTGGAACATTTTTGGTTGTTGCAGCTTCCCTTGTAGTTTGAGCAACTGTTGTGGTTTTGGCTACTGTTGTGGTTAGAACGACAGGTTTAGTTGGAGCAGTTGAGGATGAAGTCAAAGTTGAAGTTTGGGCAACTGTTGGGGTGGGAGTTTCAGTTGTGGTTGGAACCACAGGTTTAGTTCCAGCAGTTGTGGCGGGAGTCAAAGTTGAAGTTTGGGCAACTGTTGTGGTGGGAGTTTCAGTTGTGGTTGGAACCACAGCTGTAGTTGGAGCAGTTGTGGCTGGAGTCATAGTTGTAGTTTCAGGAACTGTAGGGGTGGGAGTTTCAGTTGTAATTGTTTGGACATGACCCGTTGTTTTTGGAAGACTTGTGCCGGTTGGCGCTTCGGTTGAAGTTTGAGCAGCTGTTGTAGGTGATGCTCTTGTTGATGTCTGAGCAACAGTCTCTGTGGGCGTTTCAGTGCTAGTTGTTGCTTTTCTCATAGTTGTTGGAACTTTTGTGGTTGTTGCAGCTTCCCCTGTAGTTTGAGCTACTGTTGTGGTTGGAACCACAGGTTTAGTCGGAGCAGTTGTGGCTGGAGTCATAGTTGTAGTTTCAGGAACTGTCGGGGCAGGAGTTTCAGTTGTAATTGTTTGGACATGACTTGATGTTGATTGAAGACTTGTGCCGGTTGATGCTTCAGTTGAAGTTTGAGCTGCTGTTGTAGTAGATGCTCTAGTTGATGTCTCAACAACAGTTTCTGTCGGCGTTTCAGTGTTTGTTGTTGCTTTACTTGTAGTTGTTGGAACATTTTTGGTTGTTGCAGCTTCCCTTGTAGTTTGAGCAACTGTTGTGGTTTTGGCTACTGTTGTGGTTAGAACGACAGGTTTAGTTGGAGCAGTTGAGGATGAAGTCAAAGTTGAAGTTTGGGCAACTGCTGGGGTGGGAGTTTCAGTTGTGGTTGGAACCACAGGTTTAGTTCCAGCAGTTGTGGTGGGAGTCAAAGTTGAAGTTTGTGCAACTGTTGTGGTGGGAGTTTCAGTTGTGGTTGGAACCACAGCTGTAGTTGGAGCAGTTGTGGCTGGAGTCATAGTTGTAGTTTCAGGAACTGTAGGGGTGGGAGTTTTAGTTGTAATTGTTTGGACATGACCCGTTGTTTTTGGAAGACTTGTGCCGGTTGGGGCTTCGGTTGAAGTTTGAGCAGCTGTTGTAGGTGATGCTCTTGTTGATGTCTGAGCAACAGTCTCTGCAGGCGTTTCAGTGCTCGTTGTTTCTTTTCTCATAGTTGTTGGAACTTTTGTGGTTGTTTCAGCTTCCCCTGTAGTTTGAGCTACTGTTGTGGTTGGAACCACAGGTTTAGTCGGAGCAGTTGTGGCTGGAGTCATAGTTGTAGTTTCAGGAACTGTCGGGGCAGGAGTTTCAGTTGTAATTGTTTGGACATGACTTGATGTTGATTGAAGACTTGTGCCGGTTGATGCTTCAGTTGAAGTTTGAGCTGCTGTTGTAGTAGATGCTCTAGTTGATGTCTCAACAACAGTTTCTGTCGGCGTTTCAGTGTTTGTTGTTGCTTTACTTGTAGTTGTTGGAACATTTTTGGTTGTTGCAGCTTCCCTTGTAGTTTGAGCAACTGTTGTGGTTTTGGCTACTGTTGTGGTTAGAACGACAGGTTTAGTTGGAGCAGTTGAGGATGAAGTCAAAGTTGAAGTTTGGGCAACTGTTGGGGTGGGAGTTTCAGTTGTGGTTGGAACCACAGGTTTAGTTCCAGCAGTTGTGGCGGGAGTCAAAGTTGAAGTTTGGGCAACTGTTGTGGTGGGAGTTTCAGTTGTGGTTGGAACCACAGCTGTAGTTGGAGCAGTTGTGGCTGGAGTCATAGTTGTAGTTTCAGGAACTGTAGGGGTGGGAGTTTCAGTTGTAATTGTTTGGACATGACCCGTTGTTTTTGGAAGACTTGTGCCGGTTGGCGCTTCGGTTGAAGTTTGAGCAGCTGTTGTAGGTGATGCTCTTGTTGATGTCTGAGCAACAGTCTCTGCGGGCGTTTCAGTGCTAGTTGTTGCTTTTCTCATAGTTGTTGGAACTTTTGTGGTTGTTGCAGCTTCCCCTGTAGTTTGAGCTACTGTTGTGGTTGGAACCACAGGTTTAGTCGGAGCAGTTGTGGCTGGAGTCATAGTTGTAGTTTCAGGAACTGTCGGGGCAGGAGTTTCAGATGTAATTGTTTGGACATGACTTGATGTTGATTGAAGACTTGTGCCGGTTGATGCTTCAGTTGAAGTTTGAGCTGCTGTTGTAGTAGATGCTCTAGTTGATGTCTCAACAACAGTTTCTGTCGGCGTTTCAGTGTTTGTTGTTGCTTTACTTGTAGTTGTTGGAACATTTTTGGTTGTTGCAGCTTCCCTTGTAGTTTGAGCAACTGTTGTGGTTTTGGCTACTGTTGTGGTTAGAACGACAGGTTTAGTTGGAGCAGTTGAGGATGAAGTCAAAGTTGAAGTTTGGGCAACTGTTGGGGTGGGAGTTTCAGTTGTGGTTGGAACCACAGGTTTAGTTCCAGCAGTTGTGGCGGGAGTCAAAGTTGAAGTTTGGGCAACTGTTGTGGTGGGAGTTTCAGTTGTGGTTGGAACCACAGCTGTAGTTGGAGCAGTTGTGGCTGGAGTCATAGTTGTAGTTTCAGGAACTGTAGGGGTGGGAGTTTCAGTTGTAATTGTTTGGACATGACCCGTTGTTTTTGGAAGACTTGTGCCGGTTGGCGCTTCGGTTGAAGTTTGAGCAGCTGTTGTAGGTGATGCTCTTGTTGATGTCTGAGCAACAGTCTCTGCGGGCGTTTCAGTGCTAGTTGTTGCTTTTCTCATAGTTGTTGGAACTTTTGTGGTTGTTGCAGCTTCCCCTGTAGTTTGAGCTACTGTTGTGGTTGGAACCACAGGTTTAGTCGGAGCAGTTGTGGCTGGAGTCATAGTTGTAGTTTCAGGAACTGTCGGGGCAGGAGTTTCAGTTGTAATTGTTTGGACATGACTTGATGTTGATTGAAGACTTGTGCCGGTTGATGCTTCAGTTGAAGTTTGAGCTGCTGTTGTAGTAGATGCTCTAGTTGATGTCTCAACAACAGTTTCTGTCGGCGTTTCAGTGTTTGTTGTTGCTTTACTTGTAGTTGTTGGAACATTTTTGGTTGTTGCAGCTTCCCTTGTAGTTTGAGCAACTGTTGTGGTTTTGGCTACTGTTGTGGTTAGAACGACAGGTTTAGTTGGAGCAGTTGAGGATGAAGTCAAAGTTGAAGTTTGGGCAACTGTTGGGGTGGGAGTTTCAGTTGTGGTTGGAACCACAGGTTTAGTTCCAGCAGTTGTGGCGGGAGTCAAAGTTGAAGTTTGGGCAACTGTTGTGGTGGGAGTTTCAGTTGTGGTTGGAACCACAGCTGTAGTTGGAGCAGTTGTGGCTGGAGTCATAGTTGTAGTTTCAGGAACTGTAGGGGTGGGAGTTTCAGTTGTAATTGTTTGGACATGACCCGTTGTTTTTGGAAGACTTGTGCCGGTTGGCGCTTCGGTTGAAGTTTGAGCAGCTGTTGTAGGTGATGCTCTTGTTGATGTCTGAGCAACAGTCTCTGTGGGCGTTTCAGTGCTAGTTGTTGCTTTTCTCATAGTTGTTGGAACTTTTGTGGTTGTTGCAGCTTCCCCTGTAGTTTGAGCTACTGTTGTGGTTGGAACCACAGGTTTAGTCGGAGCAGTTGTGGCTGGAGTCATAGTTGTAGTTTCAGGAACTGTCGGGGCAGGAGTTTCAGTTGTAATTGTTTGGACATGACTTGATGTTGATTGAAGACTTGTGCCGGTTGATGCTTCAGTTGAAGTTTGAGCTGCTGTTGTAGTAGATGCTCTAGTTGATGTCTCAACAACAGTTTCTGTCGGCGTTTCAGTGTTTGTTGTTGCTTTACTTGTAGTTGTTGGAACATTTTTGGTTGTTGCAGCTTCCCTTGTAGTTTGAGCAACTGTTGTGGTTTTGGCTACTGTTGTGGTTAGAACGACAGGTTTAGTTGGAGCAGTTGAGGATGAAGTCAAAGTTGAAGTTTGGGCAACTGCTGGGGTGGGAGTTTCAGTTGTGGTTGGAACCACAGGTTTAGTTCCAGCAGTTGTGGTGGGAGTCAAAGTTGAAGTTTGTGCAACTGTTGTGGTGGGAGTTTCAGTTGTGGTTGGAACCACAGCTGTAGTTGGAGCAGTTGTGGCTGGAGTCATAGTTGTAGTTTCAGGAACTGTAGGGGTGGGAGTTTCAGTTGCAATTGTTTGGACATGACCCGTTGTTTTTGGAAGACTTGTGCCGGTTGGCGTTTCGGTTGAAGTTTGAGCAGCTGTTGTAGGTGATGCTCTTGTTGATGTCTGAGCAACAGTCTCTGCGGGCGTTTCAGTGCTAGTTGTTGCTTTTCTCATAGTTGTTGGAACTTTTGTGGTTGTTGCAGCTTCCCCTGTAGTTTGAGCTACTGTTGTGGTTTTGTCTACGGTTGTGGTTGGAACCACAGGTTTAGTTGGAGCAGTTGAGGATGAAGTCAAAGTTGAAGTTTGGGCAACTGTTGGGGTAGGAACCACATCTTTAGTTGGAGCAGTTCTGGTTGGGGATTTAGTTGTTGCTTGAGGAACTTTTGTTCTTTGGGCTGCCGTTTTGGTTTGAAGTGGAGTTGTTGGAGGAGTTGTCGCTGGAGTCATAGTTGTAGTTTGAGCAACTGCTGTGGAGGCAGGTTCAGTTGTTGTCTGTGCATGACTTGTTTTTGTTGTGAGACTCATGCTGGTTGGCGTTTCAGTATTAGTTTTAGCCACTGTTTTGGTTGGTGCCCCTGTTTGAGTGTCTTTTGTGGCGAGGGATTCACTTGTCGTTCCATCACTGGTTGTCATTGGAGCTCCCATTATAGCTTTTGTTATTTGCGTGTTTGGAGTCTCACTTGTATTCGTTGACGCTGCAGTTGTTGTTCTGAAATATATATTTTTTGTTGTCATTTCTGAAGTATTTTTGCATTTCAACATTCATAAATTGAAATGATGAACTGAAATTAATTGTCATACTTACAATTTTCCTGTAGCTCCATTGATTTGCCAGCAGATATAGACTGTCGTTAAAAAAAGTAGTAGTGTAAAAAAATTTAGTTTTCCTTTCATACATCTACTGATCTCATGATATTAGATTCATAATTCCTTATCTTATATCACAAGTTATCAATTATTTTTTAATTGTAGTTTTTCAAACAGGGAAATTAAGTGACATCCATTACTTTGGAAAATCAGAATATTTGAATATTTTCTGCCTTAACTCCATCTTTTCAAATAATTTCAATATTTTCCAGCTACCTATTATCTGAAAGTAATCACCAGCTATTATGCACATTTATATGTATAATAGCTGTAACAATGGTCAATGTAATAGAAACTGTTACTGTATTAAAACCGGTTAAATTAATAACTTTTTCCTTCACAATGTAATAACTGGTGGTTTATATCATAACTTCCTACATTAACCATTATTACATTTACCAGGGTTACTTTCTGATGCAGAATATACCTCATTTTTTAATCTAATCACTTTCCAAAATTGCACTCAATCATGTCAAGTTTTACACATTGCTATTTAAATAAAATTGCATAATCGCTATGACATGAACCAACACAATGACATCAGACCTGGGTTTAATACTGTAATTCAAAAACCTTTTTATTTTATTTCATATATCAGTTATATTGGACTTGTTCTGGAGTTCTAGATGGACTTGTACTTTTGGAGTTATTCCATTGGCCATCTGGTAAAAATACTTTAGTTTCTGAAAGCATTTACCCACATGTGTGAATGAGACGGAAAAGATAGCTAAAGATGGATATGGGATGTTCCAAAGGGCAATCGACTCCCAGGATAGTTGCCATAAATTGCATATGAAATCAGACAGTTATTTGGCACGTTATTACATTAATGGTTGAATTAACGTACAGCCCCAAGTTATTATCCCACTTTTACAAAGACAAAAGCATCATTTTAATGTAAACATTTGTTTGATCAAACGTTACTGCATTAATGTTACTTAACTTACTGTACCACAGAAATGTTAGGCATACTTAAAGGCACACCATGCAGGAATTTCACCTTGAACACAGTGTAAAAGAAACATCCTCAGTCATTACTATGATACACTGGCAACCCATATCTGTGTACACCTCTGCCTAATACCTTGCTTGTACCTTATTTGTTATTCTAAAAGCAGTTTCTGGGTGTGGCCCTTTTTTAATTCCATAGGTATTGTATTTGAAAAGCATGTGACCAATACAATGAACTCATGTACTCTTTGGACCAATATAAGAAGGAGGAGGAGAGCAAGAGGAGACATGTATGGATTGGTTATTAGAGGTATGTTTGCAGGATTTGTGAGAGATCGCCTTAGTGGCTTAGGCTAGTAGAGCAAGACAGGATGACTTTTCAGGATGACTCGGAAACAGGAACTCAGGAGACGGGTAAGGAGCGGGCAGGAATGAACGCTGGAAAGTATGAGGATACGAGCACGAATGCAGGGCACAAGACGATCTGGCACGGAACAGTGAAACAGGTAGGCTTTTGTACAATACTGATGATGATACAAACAGAGGAACACATCAGGTGCGGGGGGCCTGGACAGGTAATCGAGAGTAAGGAAAAACATGAAGTGGAAAATTTACCCAAAATACATAGAAAAGGGGAAACTGGGAAATTAAATGAAGACATGGGCGCTGGAATTTTGGGTTTTTCTTTTAAGTTTAAATGCATAATTTCTAACTTCAGTAACAATTGTCAGGTTCTGTGTTTTCTGTTATCTGTTTATTTTTACTCTCTGTGTCCACCTTGGTCTGTCCGTCAGTTCTGTCACTTCATTAATTTGTTTCACTTTCACTTGCTGATTGTTTTGCACACCTGATTGTATTTCCCCTTCCTTATCTATTTAAACCCCTCTTTTTGTCTCATTCGTTGCCAGATTGACACCAGTCATACTCACCAGTGTTTATTTTTTGCCTGATGTCCTGTGCAACCTGTTTTGTTTTTTGGATTTCCCTCTGGTTCTGATTTACCCACTGTGATTTTGATTTGTTCACGATTATGCTCTGCCTGCCCCACTTATACCTGTCTGCCTGGATCTCGACCATTGCCGGTTTGTGGATTACATTTTGGATCTGCCCCTTATCAATAAAGCCTGCTGTTATTTTATCCCTGAGTCTAAGGCTCGGGTCCTTCGACATGTGCAGCAGGCTGCTGCGGATGTTGTACCAGTCTGTGGTAACCAGTACTGTGCTCTTTGCTGTGGTTTGCTGGGGGGGAGGGGGATCAACAAACTGAACAAGCTGGTGAGCAAGGCCAGCTTGGGCAACAACTGGACAGTCTGGAGGCAGTGGTGGAGAGGAGAATGAGGGACAAAATTAAGACCATACTGGACAACCCCTCCCATCCCCTCTATGATGACCTTCAGCCACAGGCTCATCCCTCCCAGGTGCAAAACAGAGCGGCTTTGGCACTCCTTTGTGCCAGCAGCCATCAGACTGTATAATTGGGCTTGATAACCCCCCCCACACACACACACTTGACACACTAGTCACTTTACAGAGACACTTACATTTGTATATTTGATTTGTACGTGTATATTTGATTTATATATACTCTGTATGTATGTGTATTTATTTATTTTCCTACTGTTTTTCAATTGCTGTTCTGTCAATGGTGCTTGTAACACCGAATTTCCCCTCCTGGGGATTAATAAAGTCATATCATATCATAAATGTTTACATATGTCTGTTTTATTTTATTAGTCCTACCTATTACAGGCTATTATACAAATTCTTCCAGGTACAAGAATCAATACTTTTACTGGCTGTAAAGTGCGGAGTGAGATAAATATTGGGAAAGATAGCTAGAGAGGAGCACAGGAACCAGCTATGCTATTTCATCCACCCTGGAACCAGCAAGCGAAAACAAAGAGAAATGTTGGGAATGATGTTTGACATGATTACTGAGGAGCAATTCAAAGCACTGTCTGCTGTGTTAGCCACTGTCCAAGCTTAGACCTACCTCAGCGAGGCTACTGTTCTCATGGCTGAAGGCACTTCCCTGTGCTTGCAAATGCGGCCCGCAGTTCATCTTATCATGCAGGCCTAGCCTATTGTTTAGGAGAGGAGCCCAGGCCTCTCAGGCTAAATGTGGTTGTTATTACCACAGCATTATTTTGCCTATGAAATAGTGTCAATTTAATGTATTCGCAGACTTTATTGTATTTATTTCATGTTTAGGACTAAGGCATTACCTTGAGGAGATTCTGTCAGTTTGTTTCATTTTAGAAATATATATGCTGCATATTAGCCCATGTACTTTTTTGTTCTACGTGAACACATTTATTTATTTATTTTAACTTTCGGCAGAAGTCTATGGCACACAGGCCGCTCCACTGTTTTCCAAAGCCTTGCTGTCAGATCAGTAATTGTTTGTCAAAGCCTAGCCTCTTGTGTACCATGTGAAACAAGTGCGTTATGTTACAATGTTATGTTTAGGATGGCCTTGCATAATGTATGAATTGAATAAATGTAACTGATGCATGCATTGAAGTCATTATTTTATTTCATTTCTGCTGTAGTTGATATATTATATTACATTAATGGCATTTGGCAAACACTCTTATCCAGAGCGATGTACAGTTGGTTAGATTAAGCGGGAGACAATCATCCACTGGAGCAATGCAGGGTTAAGGGCGTTGCTCAAGGGCCCAGTGGCTGTGCAGATCTTATGGTGGCTACACTGGGGATTGAACCATTGACCTTGCAGGTCCCAGTCATGTACCATAACCACTATGCTACATGCCACCCTAAAATTATGAAGGCCAAATATGAAGGATAAAGATATGAAGGATGCAACCAATGTTAAAAATACTCGGATTGGTACTTGTACTTAATGATCTACTTCAGAAAGTACTTGGGCCTCAAATCGATTCTTAAAAAATGGTATTGGTGCACCGTTATTGAAAATACCACAAAGTACACAACCAGGGCAATCATGAAAACATACCTGTACTGTTTGTACACACTGCCTCCTAATTTAACTTTAATTATTGCCCCTCTTCTTGACATAAGCTTGAAATTGCGTACCCAAAATAAAATGGTTACTATTCTTGACTACAGGCATAATCCTAGCCTCTTCTGAAAGGCAACCCTTTGAGCAGACAGCTAAACAAACCAAAGAACCTACAGACCATGATGAGGTTTTAACTTTGACGTAGAGAAACATAAGCGAACATCTTCGCATAGAATACAATGTATGTGAGAGCCGCGGTGGCGCAACAGGCTAAGACGCAGCAGACTCGCAGTTGCAGTTTGCTACAGTTGCACACTGGAGACCGGGGTTCGATTCTCGGTCCTGCCAAAAGCCAAGTTTGGCCGGCTCACGTGGAGCAGCAAAAGGGGAAAAAATCGGAAAAAAAAGAATACAACATATGTAAATGTCTTCAACAAAGTCCTTATAAAAACTCAGCGCCGGGCAAGAAAGAGACCATTATTTACAGTAGCTGCGTACGTCAAATGGTAAAAAGATGGAAGCAGATGGTCACTGAAACAAACAGCATCCCAAGTAGCTAGCTAAGCCTATAGTTTGCCAAAGACCACACAACACATCTGACCAGAAATTCTGGAAAAGAGGAATGGATTGGCACAGCTCACATAGTAAAGTTAGTAGTGGTAGGCTAGTTAGCAGATGGTATTAATTTAACTAGAAATATCCCAACTCAATCAGTGGATTTGGAACATATTAGCCACTTAGCTCCTACAGAGAGGAAAACAACCACACAAGTTGGCTAATAACCTAATGTTGGTCAACACACAGTAATGTAGACTCACTGTGTTTCTTTTCAGGCATTTAAGCTCACTGATTCATCCGCACTACATAGTAGCTATGACTATAACCACAAGGCCAAAACTAGCAATCAGTTACTTTCCATAGACTGTAGAAAAGGTTATGCATCGCAACTGGATAAAACAACTTGACAACATAACACAGCCATATTTCTCAGCAATCTTTGCATATCAGAAAAGAAGACTGCCAAACTGCCAAAAAGAAGTACCACAAATAATTAGTGTATTGCTTAAACAGTATTTCTTACTCAATATCTGTGAATTCGTGCAAGATGATAATAATTGATTGGTTGTGCCAGGTGTTCACGATGCTAATTTTCTGATTGAGTGGGAAATCTAAGGTGGGTCAGATTTTGATCATAAGTGGCAGAGCTGAGCTCTGGATCGCTCTGGTCCAATTGAACTCCTGGATATACCACACAGCATGACCACCCACACACGCACACATGGCACAAAAGCTGTGGACCTGAGCATATATTACATAAAATGCAAATTATAAACATCACTCGCGAAGAGGTAATTCCTACATGGTTCACACAATATGGATGTAAAATCCCTTAAATTAAGGATTTAACGACATTGTTTGTTTTATTTCAAAAGTAAGTATTCATAGTATGTGTGTTTGCTGGAGTATAGAATGAAAACAACAAAGAATGTGTCCCTGACTAAATACTTATGGACTGCACTATATAATTATGCATTTATATTCAATATGGCACTCCATACATATTTCCAACCAGCACCTTAGTGAATTGACGTTTTTGACCATAATCGGTGTCACCATCCTTTACTGCAATATACACAACGCTAGACAATGTACGGCTGCCTGTTGTGACATAATTTTGGCCTGAGTCAGTCTGAAACACCGGGGAAACTGAAATATCTGGCAGCGGCTAACTTGGTCTGTTTCATCCTCACTAAGCAAGCTATCCTGTAAATTCCGCTGCATAGGACAGTGAAGTTTGTGTTTTCACTGTCAGAAATGACAGCCTGTAGGAGCCGTGGTAGCACAACGGGCTAAGACGCAGCAGACTTGCGGTTGCAGTTTGCTGCAGTTGCACACCGGGGACTGGGGTTTGATTCTCGGTCCTGCCAAAAGCCAAGTTTGGCCGGCTCACGTGGAGCAGCAATAATTGGCTCGCTGCTCCAGAGGGAGGCAGGGTTAGTAGATCGCTGCACAAAAAAAAGCACCTTGAGTGCCTCGGAATCACGGTCACGACTTGGGAGGCGAGATGGCTTGAAGAAGGCGTGTCGCTCTCCCGTCGGCTGCCGAGGGATGGGGTGTGGGCGGTGTATCTAATACTAGCTCTAATTGAATCAGACGGGGTTCAATTGGCTATCAAATTGGGAAAAAAATTGGATAAAAATTTAATTAAAAATGAGTATGTGACTGGTATGACAGCAGTATTCTAAAATGGTATGCTACTGCTGTATTTCTGAAAGAGGCGTGATTGGAGTAGTCTTCAATACAGTGTTACAAAGCTACTGACAGCTAGCCACAATAAAATAGTTGTTTTAAAGGTGGGTTAGAATGCAGGCAGATGTTTTTTTATTGTAGGGATGCAAAGAATGAAGGAGGGATGCAAGGAAAGAAATCCTGCATAGTATACCTTTAAATTAGGGCCATGATTAAGCTTTTGATGGTGCTACTTCATAGCTGGGCCATTCCTAGTTGTAAACGTGCCAGGAAGCGGACACAAGTGCATGTTGTCCCCATGGACAGTAAGGAGGATAGTGAGGGAGGCCATAAAGAACTAGAGATTGGTGGCATCTTGGGGTCACCAAGTCTCATAAAGGACCATAAATGGCCACTTCTATAGCAACAAACTATTTTTTTGGGTAAAATAACACACCCCTCCCAGCCAATCAGAACAAATTATTCAAACCTGCAATTGTATAATGCATTAAAATGCACAAAGTTATATTAGGCATTGTTGCAAATCCTGTTATATGAAACATATCCATACTGATAATGTGCAAGAACAATGGCTTATACTATTTTTTCCTGATGTATTTTCTTTAATTTCAGGGAACTGTTATTGGTTTTGCTAACTGTACCACACTGCAGTCCTGACTATTGTGCTGCATATTACCAATTTAAACAGAATCACAATATTGTCGATTAGATGCAAAGGAAAGATATATCCTACTTACCCACAGTCACTAAGACCCGTATTCCTCTCCTGGTTTTAATACCATGATATATAGAGGGAAACCATCTGAAATAGTAGAAACAGAGGCAACACGTCACAGACCATGAAAAAGAGATCATTGACTTTGCAGATCATTTTCCTTTCTTCTCTGTCCTGATATGTGCAGTTTTTAACAACATTGAATGCTAGATTATATGTGGATGAAGAGAAAACTGCTTCAGAATTATTGGTAGCCTTGATACAAATAACATAAAAGGCTGCATATAATAAACAACACATTATTTTCAAACATATGGGTGTTATGTTCCTGTGCTCTGTGTGTTAGTGTATCATTGTTTAGTATTATTTATTCTTGTAATTTGTTATTTTTCTTATTTCTTGTCTGGTTCTGTTTATTTTCATTAGTCTTTGCACTCGTCCTCCCCTGCTATGTCTGCGTCTGAATGTTTTCCAGTCGAGTCACTCCCCTGTCTGCGTGCCCCACTATTCAGGTGTTTACGGTATTTTCAGGTTTCCAATTAATTCCTCATTCTTACTTCCTGCTTTGTCTTGGTAGTTCAATGTTGTAAAGCACTATTCTTACTAACCACTACTAATCTAGGTTTTGTACAGTACTAATCCGATTAATACACTTACTGTCTGTCTAACTAACTAACAATCACTTTTATTGGGTAGTTTAGAAATATTCACGTTACTAACTCACTAACGCATCTCTTAGCATTTCTGCGCTGTTCTATAACTCCGCCTTCCTATGCTATCCCTTATTACTTGTTTGTTTCAGCGAAGTGTTCGCACCTGTCTCTTAACTATCACTACATCTTCAATCTATGCATTGTCTACTCTCTAGTCTAGAGCCGTTTGTTTTACATGTGTGTCTTTGTGAATCCAGTCCTACATTGTGTCATTCCACAACTTCCTGTTTCACTAGAGTATAAAAACTGGGAAGCAAATTCCCTCATCTATCAGAATGGGAAAATAATTGTAAATTCAAGACAGATGGTAATTGGCCGTCTGGTAATGGGTACAATGAAATGGACCCATGGACCATGGACAGTGAGGAAGATGGTGAGTGAGGCCATAAAGAACAGAAGGATCAGGGAGATTGGTTGCATCTTGGGGTCACCAAGTCTCAAAAAAGACCATAAAAGGCCACCTCCATACCAACTCCCAACCAACCAAACTCTTGGAAGGGCAACACGAGGAGAGCCCTTTCTGAGCACAATAAACAAAACATTGTTCTCTCCCTCTCCACCTCAGCTAGTGTTCTGGTGCAAAATGGCAGCCATACATCACCCAGAGAGGTGCTACACATTGGTGGTGGTTGCGTTGGTGAGACTTGGTTGGATGTGAATCTTCCAGCAGGACAATCACTCCAAACGTACATTAAAATCCATGGTAAATGCTAAAGTGAAAACAATATCCATGTACTGTAATGGCCACCTTATTCTCCAGATTTAAATCCCATCAAAAATATATAGTCTGATCTGAAGAGGACAGGCCATAAGTCCAAACCCAATGACATACATCAATGATCTTGAACGGTTCTGCATGGAGAAATGGTCAAAATGTTTTCCAAATGTGTTTTCTACATTGCAGTAGTGGTAGCTTCCATCATTATTGGTTTTTCACATGTTTTTATCAGTTTTCAATGGAAACACATATGAACACATTTAAACAAAGCAGAATATAATGAAGTAATTTATGTATGGAAAGCTTACAATCCCATAAAATTATGGTAAATTTTGGTAGATGCCTAGATGCCTCTAGATCAGGCTTAATAACAATTTTTGCCTGGTGCCACCAACAGTGGTGGACATTGAAAGAACACAAGATGAGCTTTAAAATTATATATGACGTATAACAGCAGAAATAACCCACTTCATGAGAACAATTGAAATTGAGGCTTCAGAATTCTGAAGGAATCCTTTGGGAACTGCATTGGAATATATGTACTTGGATTCTAATTAATGGGAAGTTGAACAAATACATGTAGCAAATGATTAATCTCAGCAATACTGACTTACTAATGAAATTCATACTATTCATAATGATGTTCATACTGGATGAGTATATTAATAACCCATCAAGCATATTATAGCCTATTAATAACCTATCAAGCACTTTATTAGTATACCTGAACACCAGGTAATTTATGTAAATATCAAATCACTCAATGATGTGGCAGCAATTCAATGCTTAAAAGCATGCAGACATGGTCAAGACAATTTTTTTTTTGTTCAGGCCAAAGATCAGAATCGGGATGAAATGTGATCTATGTATCTTTGACTGTAGAATGATTGATGGTGTCAGACAGGGTGGTTTGATTATCTCAGAAACTGTTGATCTCCTGAAATTTTCATGCACAATAGTCTCTAGAGATTGCAGGGAATGGCACACAAAAAAACACAAAAAAAACAGTGACCAGATGTTCTGTGGGTGAAAACCCTTGTAAATGAGAGTGGTCAAAGGAGAATGGCCAACTGGCTCAAGCTGACTGTGCAGGAGAGCTTTGCTGGACACACAATGTGAACCTTGAAGTGGATGGGCTACAGCAATAGAAGACCACATCCGGTTCGACTCCTGTCAGCTAAGAACAGGAAACACTAGCCTACACTGGGCACAGGCCTACCAAAATTGGATACATGAAGATTGGAAAATTGGACTGACAGTCACCAGATGTCAATCCAATAGAGCACCTTTGCTTTGAGATGTGATGGACCATGAGATTTGCAGCATGGATGTATAGCCAATGATACTATGATAAGGTTTCTTGCCGAATCCATGCCATAAAGAAATCAGGCTATTCTGGGGGCAATGGGACGTCCTACCCAGTACTGGACATGTGTGCCTAATAAAGTGGTTACTGAGTGTCCATTGCGACTTACAAATCAGGAGTATTATATTTGAAGACCACAAAACAAGAAACCACATTTCCACAAGTATGAGGTTTTATTATCTATTGATCTACTATTTTATATTCTTTTTTTATATTTGTAAAGCAAAAACCCCAATTTCCTTCTGCTGGCAGTACAGTTAAACCATCATCTTTATTAATACTGTCATCATGCGTTATTTCCTCATCATCTTGAGGCCGATTTTCACAAGTCCACTTGTCAAGCAGACAAATGTGGGTGGTTAACACAAGTGCATGAAAGCACTTGTGTTGTGGTTAACACAAGTGCATGAAAGCATGGGCTGGGAAATGCCTGTTAAAATATTACAATACTGTCTTGTGAAAAACAGTGATATTATTCCTGCTTGGCTAAAACAAATGTACAAGTACCTGTTAATATCATGATACAAATCAGAGGGATGTAATCTATCACAGAGAATGCACTGCCAACATACACTCACTGAGCACTTTATTAGGAACACTTGGACGTGGAAGTGATGCACAACTGCATACCTCTGTTGTAATGCGTGGTTATTTGCATTACTGTCACCTTCCTATCAGCTTTAATCAGTCTGGCCATTCTTCTCTGATGTCTCTAATTAACAAGGCGTTGCTTTCTGCAGTCTTGCACCATTCTTTGCAAACTCTAGAGACTATTGTGCATGAAAATCCCAGGAGATCAGTTTCTGTGATACTCAAACCACCCTGTCTGCCACCAACAATCATTCCACGGTCAAAGTCACTTAGATCACACATCACTTAGACCACATTCTGATGGTTGATGTGAATATTAACTGAAGCTCCTGACCCATATCTACATGATTTTATGCATTGCACTGCTGCCACACGATTGGCTGATTAGATAATCGCATGAATAAGTGGGTGTAATAAAGTAAAATGTTCTTAATAAAGTGCTCGACTCACCAAGCACCTTATTAGGAACAATTTTACTTTAGTATATAAATAACATTAAATTCTGTGACTGTCATTGACACAACTCTGGTCCTCAGGTTGACAAACACCAATAACAGACTCCAGAGGCAATACAAATCATTGAATCATGATAATAATATGATAAGGATAAGCGATTGAATACACCCAGCTATGCACCAGCTGCATATCCAACTGTCCAATTACATTTGCTCCCCTAAAATAGGGGCACTGTGTATAAAAAGGAATGTCATTGCTGCATGGATCACACAGTATGGATGTGAATACCCTCAAATTAAAGCTGAGAGTATGCACATTAATCTCATATTCGTGGTTTCATGGTTTCATTCATAATCCAAGGTGCTGCAGTACAGAGCCAAAAGAGCAGGAATTGTACCAACTGTATCCAAATACTTCCTTAGACTTTCAAAAGTACTAAAGGACTACAAATAGCATTCCTAACTCAGCATCAAAATATATTTAAGCATGAAAAATAATCTGAAAAATGTCTAAGTCGCAAAGTATTTATTATCTCCCCGCAACTACCAAAAGTTTTTAAATCAAAATGTTTTGATTTTACTTCATACATTTATTTTCTCATCAGCCATGAGTAAAACAGGAGGGCAAGGTATGTATGAACAGATGATATAACAAGGCAAATCACATCCCCAACTGAGCATTAAGATGACCATCACTGTGTTTACTGAACCAATGGAAAACCTAAATGAAACACTGGCGCCATCTAGTGGAAACACTGGCACCATCTAATATATTACCCTTTTACTGAAAGCATTAATCAGAAGCACAGCTGTTTTTGCATCTCTCCAAACGTTGTCCCTTTGGGAACGTGAAGTGTACTGCACTTTTATGGTCCCATTGCGTCGTGGTGGCATGGCATTTTCAAATTGTGGGTTTACTGAACCAATGGAAAACCTAAATGAAACACTGGCGCCATCTAGTGGAAACACTGGCACCATCTAATATATTACCCTTTTACTGAAAGCATTAATCAGAAGCACAGCTGTTTTTGCATCTCTCCAAACGTTGTCCCTTTGGGAACGTGAAGTGTACTGCACTTTTATGGTCCCATTGCGTCGTGGTGGCATGGCATTTTCAAATTGTGGGCCCAGTTTGTCAGCAATGTCCACTATGTACTGTAGTTAAGCTGATCACGCTCACGACTACTGTCTGTTCTGGCTCCACGGTGGTGGAACGAACTCCCCGTTGAGGTCAGAACTGTAGAATCTCTCCCCACCTTCAAGCGCAAACTGAAGACGCACCTATTCAAGCAGCACCTCTCCCCGTCCCTCCCTACCTCCCTGTGAACCTTAATTGTTGTCTTTGTGATTTACTTTGTGTATCGGTATTTTTAGTTGGCTAGGTAAGCAGTATTTGGATAGTTAAGTTTGGTCACTGTTGCCCTGGTCCTTATCTTTGTTGTACAGGTAGCAGTTGAAATTATACTTCCCTCTAGGGTCTTTCAGCGCACTTATCCCTGGTTATGGGTATGCACTTTGTTGTACGTCGCTTTGGATAAGAGCGTCTGCCAAATGCCATTAATGTAATGTAATGATCAGCAGTGTGTGCTGCAACTGAACAAGTCAATGATGATCTGCTTTATGTTTTCATCCTTTTTGCGTGGGAATCCTCATAATTATCTGTTTGCACCTTCATTAATATGCATCCTAATCGTTGCATTTACTATGAATCACAGTATTTTCTTTTTCCAGATTCTCGACATTGTTTTTAAGCATTTACGTTTTCTTCACAATATGCATATATTTGCAGATACATCCCAAAGACTTAGTAACAATTTTAATGGATGACATGTTTCCATTGACAGCAGTTTTAGCTGTTTGTATTCTTTGCAGGGGTTCAGCATGCATCTGTTCTATTATTTCATAAATAGCCTTGCAGCATGTAGGACTGTTGGAGTAAGGCTTTGGGTAATTTTTGGACTTTTTATCAAGAGATTCAGATAATGGTGCCATCTCAGCATTGCAAAGATCTCCTGACATACTTAAGCATTGCAGCATGTACTGTATGGCCTCATCTGGTTCCACTGTGGTTTGGCACTCCAGATTCAGAGATCAAAGTAATTAAAGCAGCTGGCATTAGCTAATAGCAAAGGTCAAAAAAATAGGCAAGGTCAAAAAGCACTAACCTAATACAGGATAAATGTTTACTTCATGCCAGAAATGATAACACACTAATAACAACATTCAGTACTGTATAATTAGTCAAACTTGGACACAAGGGCGGCCTGTAGCGCAGTGGTTAAGGTACATGACTGGGAGGTGGTTCGGTTGATGGTTCGATCCCCAGTGTAGCCACAATAAGATCCGCACAGCCATTGGACCCTTGAGCAAGGCCCTTTACTCTGCATTGCTCCAGGGGAAGATTGTCTCCTTCTTAGTCTTATCAACTGTGCATCGTGCTGGATAAGAATGTCTGCCAAAATTCCATTAATGTAATGTAATGTAATGTAACAAGTCACAAAGACCCAAATTAACAGAAATGGCACGGTCATTTTACTGTGGTGCAATTTGGTTTCTCCCCATTGTTTGAGTGCTTTGGCCGTTTTGGAGCTATTGTATCATTACTCGATGATTCAGGAGGTCCTACGAGGTGTCTACCTTCCCTAACGCTGACCTGAAGTTAGTTCTCGGTTGGCGGTAACCAAAATCAATCAACATTTATCTGTGATTAAATAGATACTTATCCTGAGTAAAAACAGCACAGGAAGAACAGCCCTTTTTACACATGGGCTGTGTTCAAAACTCCATACTTATATATAAACACATATAAACATATATAAGAAGCATATAAACACCCTACATTTCAATGAAAATCAGCCTGAAATTTTGTCCGAGTCCTATGCTGTTTCGAACACTGCCATAGTCTCCCCATTTCAGGGCGTCATAACATTTCGGACAAATGGCTCGACAGGTGTTTCTGTATGCAATAATTTCCTTTCTGCAGTTGTAAGAGAGCTTTCAGTATCTAATCTTGATTCTAGGATTTTGATTGCCTTGGAGTCTGTTATTGATATTTATCAACATGAGGATCAGAGTTGTGCCAATGAAAGTCATGGAAACCATTATGAGGCTGGGAAATAAAACAGTTAGATAAAACAGTTAGCGACACATGCCAAACAATATGCTTCAACTGTTCAGAACATCATTAAGAAGAAAGAGAGCAAAAATAAATAAATAAATAAATAAATAAATAAATAAATAAATAAATAAAGAGAGCAGTTTAACCTCATATTCCTATTCATGTAATGCTTTTTAAAAATGTGACAAACACAGTACAGAAGTATTTTCATCGATGCATTTCATGTCAACATGATACAATTATGAATGCATTTACTTAGTCACTGATTTATGACAGAACTAAAAAAATATATTAATGTAAGCTAAGAGTAAAGTGTAATTAAATAGGCAAGGAATGTGACCCCGTTTCAGAATTATTTAGTTTTGACTGTGTTTAAGACAATTGGTTCAGTATCTCATGACTGAACTTTGTTTTTGTAGTCTAATATATAGCTATGTCAGTATTGTATAATAGCTGCAGCCAATGATATTGACCTAAAGTGAGTACATGGTGTCAGTATATCACCACTGAAATACATCAAGTTTATCTCTGCTTGTCAGCTGTCTCCTGGCAAAATAACTGGTACCTGATAAAAATATTGAAGAGTACGTTCTTTTGATAGTAGGTTCTTTTGATTTTTTTTATTTCAATTTTTTTAAATGGTAAGTTCTAGAGCCAACCATTCCCGAACTGTTTTCGATTACCAATAGTGATTGTCACATCAGCATTAGAATGTTCAGTTAACAATAATATATAATGCAATGATCCTTTACGTTACATATTAATTTAAACAATTGTCTTACATGGTTCTACTTCAAAATAATTGGTACCACTGGAGACAGATCAGGAGTTAGTTATGAGTGTCGGCTATCGATCGACCAATAAAGTCTGTCATTGACATCGATGTTTCAGTTGAAAAAAAAATGGAAAAAAACATTGTAGAATATGAATTGGCATCATAGAAACAATTACGCAGACTTCAAATGTGGTGCAAATAATGTTTTGGGATATACTGAAACACCACCGGATATTTCAGTTACCCACTTTTAGAAATTGCCCTCATTAAAAGTTTTACCACTTTAATTCCGACTTTACAGTGAATTTGGGTGTTTAGCCGAAATTGGGCCAATTCACTTTCGTAATTGATAACACAAATTGATTGAACACAAATACAAACGCAAAGCCTGAACCATCCAATTTTAACCGTATACAAACCCACCGAAGTTTAGACTTTAATATTTTTAGGGAATAAAACTCACCCCCTCTGCTTTTCAAAAGGCATATCGCTTTTCAAATGGTCCAAAAAGCGATTGCTTTGAAAATAAAATCTCTTCTGTATAGATTAACTCATCTATGGAGTAGCTAAACTCCTTCTCTGGAAATTAGCGGTCTGGCAGCGTTCAGTTTGGCTGTTTTTTTAAGGTGTGTTAAGGGCGTGAAAGAAGTACATTGTATGAATTTTGACAGTTCTTGCTTATCCCGACAAGCTGAAAAAGGGTGTATAGACATTGCAATGAAATCGACATTTCAAACCAGACCACGGAATGCCTCAATTGCACCTGTTCGGCAAAGGTGTGGAGTTTAAAACCAACACCCTCCCTTCATATAGACGATTACGCTGCCCACCAAAATAAAACGTATATGAACAATGATTGTCACTAATGACAAAATATTGACTTCTGTGCGATATAAAAAAATATATATCGGGTAAGAAAAGAATATCAGATTATAACCGTTGCAACGGGTTGTGGAATAATTGAATGCACCTGGCGAGATGGTAGGTGGTATTGCTTTTTCGACTTGCTTTGAGAGGAAAGAACAGAGCCGAGCAAGGATAATGGAAAAGGGGGACAATGCGAATATGGCACAGAAAACAGAAATGTGGATGGGGGGTTAATGCTTTTATTGGAATGGTTACTTTTTATGCAAGTGAGACTGAAACAAAATCGGTGCGATCAGGATGGTGGAGGACGCAGCAAGGGAGATTTTAGTATAGAAATTGAGGGAATTTTAGAGAAAGGGTTTGGTGCGACCCAGACGCTAGGGAAATGCAGAAATGGTAAAGACTGTACTTCAGTTTGTTTTACGGAAACCAAGGAAGAAATACTGTAATACGTGCAGTAGGTGGCGGTAATACACGAATCTAACTCAAACAAGGAGAAAGAAGAAGGAGCAACGCGGAGAAGAGGGAGAAATAGGGGAGTCTAATACAAGACAATCAGTTCACTTCGGTTGATCAAATTGGAAAAAAAAAAGCAAAGGGGCGGCATGTTGTATAGTCCCGGGACCTGTGTGTGGTTGTTTGTGTCTTCGCTCAGATGATTATTCCGGTGTCCGAATCCAAGTCATAAATAGGACTGGGATCTCGGCGGCCAGGTGGGAAGTTCGAACATTTAACCAGCGAATTGCTTATTGTGTGTTTTGGGCGGGTAATGAGAGTCTAGTAGGGAATGTGCAGTAGTCTAGATTTGAGTGGAGGCTAATGAGTTTTTGTGACTCTGTCTACGACTTGATGTTTATAGCATTATTTGATAGCAGTGGAACGTGGTTAGCGTGGACCGATGTGGACAAATCGATATGGATATGCGTTACAACTGTGCCTTATGTGGATATTCACTATACCTGTTGGCATAGACTAGGCTACTGAAACACAATGTAGTGACTCCGCTTTGCTAGCTTGCAAATGGTTTGAAACCGAATGAACAACATGGACATTTGGATCATGGTTGTCTTGGTTCTATTCATAATACTCAGTATTCAGTATTATAAAGGGGTGCAATTTAAAAAATGGGGAACCATGAATCACCCAATCCAGCAATAAACTGAATAAATAAACGACATTCCAAGTTGGTTTCTGGTTTAAACATCCATGTATAATATGCTGATTTCACCCAAGTGTTTTTTGTTCTGGAAAATAATGCCGATATTAACGATTTATGCCGTTATTTTCCGTTGTTACAATAGTACCTCACATATTTAAAAATTGTAATGTCGGACAATGTTTACATTTATTTAACTTGTTCTTGCTAAATTGTAGCCTACAGGAACCGTTTGTGATCGTTCTGAAGCAAAATTTCACAGCTTTTTGCATTACCGGGGGGAAGGAATGAAGGGCTCAGGACTCAAAAACAGGACAAGACGAACTAACAGTGTGCAACTGAAAAGGACAGGTATAAATACACAGGGGAATGAGACAAACTAGGCGGGGCATGGGAGTGAGGGCGGTCTAACAAATAAACATCAGGTGAGACACAAGAAAGGGTAATAGCACAATAATGAGGGGGAAACGAATCCAGGGGGGACTGGATTCACAAAGACACATGTAATACAAACGGCTCCGGACAAGGGAGTAGACAATTGCAGAGAATCAGGAGATGCAGAGATACGGAGAGACAGGTGCGAATACTTTGCTGAAACTACGCAAGTAATCAGTGATAGAATAGGGAGGCAGAGTTACAGAACAGAATTGAAACTGGAGATGCGTTAGTAAGTTAGTTAAGTGATTTAAATTACAAATACCCAAAACTAGTGAATGTTAGTTTGTTAGTTTGACAAACCTATTAGTGTGTTCGTATAATTAGTACTGTACAACTTCTATGTTAGTTGGGATTAGTATATTAGTGCTATGTACAAACATGAAATGGAGAGAAGGCAGGAAGTAAGGAATGCAAGATGGGAAGGAAGGTTGAACCCCGGAACTACCGTAAACACCCGAATAGTGGGGTACGCAGACAGGGGAGTAAACATTCAGACTCAGACATCACAGGGGAAGACGAGTGCAAAGACTAATGAATATAAACAGAACACCAGACATGAATATAAAAAATAATAAATTACAAGAATAATGATAATGAACAATGATAAACTAACACAGAACACAACACAGGAACATGACACATGGACAATACATTTGTATAATTTATGTTCTTAGTAAGCAGCAGCTTTTATGCAACTAAAACAATTTTACACCTTTTAAAGATAGTCTAACTCCTGATCTGTCTCCTGCTTTGACAATAGTTTTTTTCACCAAATTTAGGAAGTACCTCTAACAGTGAGTTTGAAGAAGAGGATGAGACTGACCCTCAGCCAGCCCTGGGACCAGCACATCAGCAGCCAACCCATCAGACTCTCCATGGCTAAAACATCACATGCGATAACATCAAGGCAGGAGCTACTCTAGAGGAAGCTGATGATGGCAGGGACACAAAAAAAAACAAGCCAGAGCTCCCACCCCAGATGTTGACGTCACAGAACATCTACATTTGTGTTGATGGCTGACCTAAGAAAGGAAAAAATGTAGAAGTCATGAGTATGCTGCATAGCGATGGGAGAACCTGCGGCCAGGTGGTTCCAAATATGAACCATATATTTGGTCTATATTGCTTGTAATTGAGGAAGTCAACATCTTTTAAGTATTTTTACATAAATTGTAATGGCTGTATTGTTTTAAAAAGCCAGTAATGTTGTGGGTGCACAAGAACTGTGAACATTGGGTAAATAACAAATACAAACACCACACAAGGGTTAACTAAATATTGGGTATCAAAGCTTTTACAATTGTAGTAGCCCATTTGTTACAGCAGCCTACTGCTGGTCATCCTGGCATCCTGGAAGAGTTTAGTCTTCAAAAATGAAGTCAACTTGGAAAAATGTTTTGGAAACCGTTTGGAAAGATGTTTGGAGCTTACCTGATCAATACATGATATATTAGCTGATCTAGATGTATAAGAATATGGGAGAGGTGTATTTTAAGATTATTCAGAGATAGTGAATTCATCGATAGTAACCTGCTTTTTCCTGAAATTTAAGAAGGACATCAATATGAATTGTTGTTTTAGTGATGCTTACCTTGACATCTCATCTGTTTCCATGCTGTACCCATACTAATAGGACTTGGGAAGATTTATGCAGATTACTTCTAGACAATATCCCTTCTGAAGTTGCTTTGAAGTAAAATTTACTGTTTGCTTTTCTTAAATATGATGAATCATCATTACATTCATAATTTTATAATTATTTTAGCCAAACGTTATATTCACAAATCCAAATTTTGCAGTTTATTTTTGAAAAGGATACTTAGCAGTACATAAGTGCTATTTTAACGTCTGCAAATAAAAAGACATGGAAAACTGCAAGTTGGTTTGTTTGATACTTTTATATGAGCTTGTACCCTGGCCTCCTACTTACGTTTTTTATTTTATGTATTTTTATTGTCCCTGGATTTCTGATTGTATCTATGACAGAAGTCTTATAGTCATTCAATAAAAAAACCGATATCTGACCTGATCTGACCCCACCCATATCTGACTCCGCCCCATGGCTGCTATGAGAACCTGCTCATAGGGTCTGCGGTGCACTATAACAGGGATGACTCCCTGGTGCGTGTGAGAGTGGCAGCATTGAGCAGAGGTAGGAGTGTTTACGGATGTGCATAAACACGTGCATAAACACGTGCAAGTAAATGGTCACTTACTTGGGGCGTGTGGATCGAATACAAAATGTTTGTAGCTGAGGCATACGCATCCAACACACTGGAGTGAGTACTGTCAGAGTGCAAGCTCACAGAAGAAGCTGCAATTGTTTAGTCTATAAAGATCATGTGTGAACTACATTCAGACTGAAGCCATGTGTGTAGACTAAGAGCTCCACTAAAGTGGGCAATCCCCCGGGTAAGTTACATTACATTTTACGTTATTGGCATTTGGCAGACGCTCTTATCCAGAGTGACGTACAACAAAGCGCATACCCATAACCAGGGATGAGTTCGCTGAAAGACCCTAGAGGGAAGTACAATTTCAACTGCTACCTGTACCTTTTTTTTTTTTTGTTTAAAGAAACAAAGAAACAGAGCAAAAGTGACCAAAGTTAACTATCCAAACACTGCTTACCTAGCCAACTAAAAATACCGATACACAAAGCAAGTCACAGAGACAATAATTAAGGTTCACAGGGAGGTAGGGAGGGATGGGGAGTGAAGGAAATAGCTAGGAGATAGAAATCAGTTTTCCAGAGCCCTTCAGAGATTGAAAAAAACAAATACATTTAAGGGGATTGGACTCCCAAAGGAAGGAGCAATTTATGCAAATATGAAAGACAATATTTTAAACATAGGCGTGTTCATCTCATAAAAATATCGTTAATGGGTGCCGTGAGAAACAACAGACAGGATATGTTGCTTGGCTGGTTGACGTTACCTTGCCAAAAGACACTCCACTCTGGCATGACTCGCATTAGGCAAGTTTCTGCAGGAGAACATGTAGAGGCAGAACTGAAGAAAGGATTGTCCCATGCTTTGAAATGCCATTTCTGTACATTTAACCCCAAGGATAAAATTGCATTTATATTTGGCACCCTTAATAAAACAAAAGGCTGCTTACACTCACTGAGCACTTAATTGGGAACACGAGTACAACTACTTATTCATGCGATTATCTAATCAGCCGATTGTGTGGCTGCAGTGCAATGCATACAGTCATGCAGATACAGGTCAGGAGGGTCAGGAGCAAATAGGAAGTGAGCTCATAGTTCAGCCACGCTTTCATGTATCAACACCAAACCTGTTACATAGACTCAGTACCCCTTCCTGAGGACATGCAAAAACATAAGTTATTTGACCACTGGAGGGCACTGCAATAAGTAAAAATGCATTTTGCCCAATAACTTGATTTGTTTGCCATACAAAAGTAATTATTGTGTGTGGTAGTATCTTTGGAGATCCTAATGCATTCATCCATTTTAATCAATAAAAAATCTAAGCAAATTAGCCAAACAGGAAGTGAGGTCATAACTCAGCAAATCTGGACTCGTCATTTTGAGGAAGCAAAACATTTTCCGTCATTTCATTTCCGTCGCTGCGATAAGCAAAAATGTGTTTTATTAAATGCTAATAACTGGTGATGTGTTTGCTTAAAAATTTCATGTCTGGTGATAGCGTGAGAGGTCCCAGGGCTGAGACAAGGCAACTTTTGATGTGGCTACCATATTGGATTTCATGAAAATGTTTTTAAAAAGTTCACAGGCCACAAAGTTTGCCCAATCTTCACATTTTCAGACCAAGCTTCACAAAAGTTCAGATGGATGTTCAAAATCGTTTGTTCAGTACAGCCAATTGAAATCGGCAGCGAAGCCGCCAAACAGGAAGTGAATGGTGTCATGGTGACCCTGCCCTGCTTCACTGCTTGACCCCCTTCAACCCTTCAAACCTTTAATTTTTTTCTAAAAGGCTTAGTCCATTTGGCCCTTAGTTTCCCCATATGTTTGAACGCCTTTGTTATATGCAGCCTTTGTTCTTCAATTTTATTAAGGGTGGCTATAATTCTGGAGCCCACTGGATATCAGTTAATCTACACAGTCATACAAGAGACCCCAGGTTTGTGATTACATACATTTTGCTTGTGAGAAGTTGAATGGATTTGCCCACTCCTGCTGAAAGCAACGCATCAATCAAACAAATGCAACCCTTCTAAAAAAGCAATGATTCTGCTTCCTGATTCGGTGAAATCCTAAAGAGATGCCAGTTGTCTGCCATCAACACGGTATTTGAATTATCTTGTTCGTGAGATTACACATGACATGAGAGAACATGCAATGAGAAATGTCCCATATCAGCCAGTCAGCAAGCTAGCGAGATCCAAACTAGCCAACTTTCCAAAGCCTAACTATAGGCTAGCTAGTTGGCTAACTAGTTGGTGTTAACACTGTCACTGCCATTTTTCAGTGTAGTTTGTTTTGAAACAGGTGAGATATTGAGGTCCAAAATGTGCTATTTTGAATCGAAGTGCCAACCAACGCAAACATATAGTGAGTGCTACCGCTAATTTAGGTGAGGTCCAGAAAATTAATGGATCTGATTTGGGACCCTGACATCCAGGAGAAATGATGATGCAACAGGGGTTGCTGATGGCGAATTTAGGCTACTGTATTTGCACCAATCTTTAAATTCATTAAAGATCCATTATAATCCCTTCATGATAGGGTGGCCTAGCGTAGTGGTTAAGGTACATGACTGAGACCCGCGAGGTCAGTGACTCGATCCCCGGTGTAGCCACAATAAGATCCGCACAGCCTTTGGGCCCTTGAGCAAGGCCCTTAACCCTGCATTGCGCCAGGGGAGGATTGTCTCCTGCTTAATTAACTGTACGTCGCTTTGGATAAGAGCATCTGCCAAATGGCAATAATGTGATGTAATGATGATTAATGATGATGAATGATGATGAAGGTGCACAGCCTGCCAAGAACTGGAAATCTTTCCATAAAATAGGGGAGATATGCTGTAATCTTCTTTTTAAATGGTATTAACAACAGAACTAATGAATGGAAACTAAAATTTGAAAAGTGGGACACTGTTTAGGTCAGAATTTAAATCTCATTGGGAAGCTAAAATAGCCTACTGTACTATGTTGAATGAATGCTAGCTTTACAGCTTAGGGTAGCTCCAAATGCAAAAATGCACAATGCAAAAACTAATATTTGGAAAATTGGGACCTAGAAACCAAATTACAACAGCAATTAGAATGTTTTCGGGCCCTAAAAAGAGAATACAAAGTGGCAGGCTATCTTTCCACTGTCAGAGATAGTAAACAGAGACAGATGCTTACCAAGTAATATCTTAGTGACCACAGTCTAGCCATTGGAAAGGGCAGACACAAATGCCTGGCTACCAAAAGAGCAAAGAATATGTGGTCACTGTACAACAGATGAGGAGGAGACATAGATGCACTTTCTCCTACATTGTGAAAAATTAGAAAACATCTGAAAAAGTAAAAGCAATTAAATCTACTTGTAATGAATTAACTTTAAGAAATGTACATCTGTTGCAGTCACTTGATACTTCTATCTTCCGTTAACCACCATTTGTCGCACTCTACAATGCAGTGATAGGAAAAGAGATCTGAAGGTGACAGTTTAAAATCATTAATTGGACCAGCACAATGTCAATATGGTGGGGCTCTTAAGAGCAGACCTGGAAGCCATGGAAGTTCTTTCTTGTTAATAGAAGGTTGAAATGGTGGTGGTACATGGAAAATGAACAATAATGAATCTGCATAGCATGCAGAGAGTATGCTGGGACAATGGTTTCTCAAATGACTGTGCACAATTGTAGAATAATCAGTATACAATAACACAGAATTATTTTCAATTGATATGACTGTTGTAAAGCACACACATTATACATAGTAAAAGGACACAGGCACTAGGCAGGTGTACAAGCATAGAGGCCTTAAATAGGCTGCTAACTGTTAGCTAGCTACACAAAAACTAGCAAAAGTAATTTACTTTATTACCATGTTTTTTTTTTTTTTTTTTTTTTGCAACAAAATTTTTACAAACCTGTAGATTCTGATGTTCTTTTGAATGTCCCCAGGGCTTTGTTCCATGCTAACGTACACACAATGTTATGGATACAAAAATAACTAATCTTCTTCAAAGGGAGTGATTAAGAAAGCAGTACAGATTTATTTATTTGTTTGTTTATTTGTCAGGGACAATGTACAAAAACATTCATCAAAATTATTGAGAGGAGATGCTTTGTACCAGATTTTAGCTCCTAGCTAGTTTCCATCTGCAGTTCCAGATGACTACGATAAGACAAACAGAATAATAAAATATTAGCATTTTATTATTTTTTGAAATGTGTGCAGTTCACTGGCTGTGTATTCTTTCTTCAAATAAAAATTACTAACTAAGTTAAAAACAGTTTAATGTCTACATTTCCTTTGAAATACATAATACTTCATCATAAACATTATTATACACTCACTGAGCACTTAATTAAGCACACCTGTATACCTACTTATTCATGTGATTATCTAATCAGCCAATTGTGTGGCAGCAGTGCAATGCATAAAATCATGCAGATACGGGTCAGGAGCTTCAGATAACATTCAAATCAACCATCAGAATGGGGAATACATGTGATCTAAGTGACTCTGACTGTGAAATGATTGCTGGTTTGATTATCTCAGAATCTGCTGATCTCCTGGGATTTTCACACATGACAGTCTCTAGAGTTTGCAGAGAATGGTGTGAAAAACAAAAAGCATCCAGTTCTGCAGGCAGAAACGCCTTGTTAATGAGAGAGGTCTGAGGAGAATGGCCAGACCAGTCAAAGCTGACAGGAAGGTGACAGTAATACAAATAACCACACATTACAACAGTGGTATGCAGAAGAGCATCTCTGAACACACAACGCGTCAAACCTCTAAGTGGATAGGCTACAGCAGCAGAAGACTTAATTAGTCTAACAAATACCTAATAAAGTGCTCATTGAGTGGACATACCTGTATATAAAATTGGTCTTGAATCGTTTTGTAATTACTTTTAAATACCTGGGTATAATGTAGCTGAGCAGTTCAGATAGCACTTGGCTACATTATACCAGATATACCGGATAACATATAAATAAAGAGTAATAGCTTACATCGTCCAGCCATGCAGTTGCTATTCATCCTTAGTTTTAGAACATTTATAATAGAACATGAATCATGATACATTTTCTGATTCCAACTGAACATCCAACTGCACCCTCAGACGGGATGTGGCCTGTACTCTTGTATGTGGTAGGCCCGCATCCTGCGCCAACGTCTCTTGATGGCCACACAGCAACCACACAGCTGACACTGCAACGCAGAGGGAGAGTCATAGAGTGCTACGCTGAGAGAAAGACAGATATGCACAACACATGTGTGTGCACGCATGCACGCACCACAAGCACACGCACACACATGCTTACGCACATACACGCACATAGGCAATATACATACATCCACACACAGACACGCACATACTCCGGTACTTACAAACAGGAGAATCCAGAAGGGGAGGATGATGATGGCAATACCACAGGGGATTATGATGGCCAGGGCCCATCCCGGGAACCTGGCTTTAGCTTCTGTGATCAGTATGAGGACAGCGCTGCTTGTGGTGGTGGGGGCTGCAGTGGTGGTTGTGGTAGGGGCCAGGCCTGAGAGTACAACATTGATGAGTGACTGAAACTAATCACACAGGGACAAATAAAAAGAAGATTCTTGGCCATTCGTGACAATGATAGTAAACAAGGTGACTGTCTCAGGTGACTGTCTCTCATGACTTTGTTGGCCTTTAACCTTTACTCGGCTAGCTATGCTGCCATATTCTGCCCCGGGTTTTTCCTTACTGCACACAGGCATCTCTACCTCTCCTCCTCAGCTCATCAAACATCTGAACTGCCTCTTGATTAGAAAAGTGTTCTGTTCTTTTCCCAGTAGCCATGAGACTGATTGAGCACTCTCCTTCAGACACAGTTGGTTAAGCTCCATACTTGTCCCCTGCCTGACAGTACCACCCTCAATTATAAATAGTAAATAGTAGATCATAAAAAAGTGGGCCCCAAAATTGATTGGTAACCTTGATAAATACGCACAAACAATGCTGTAAACTAAAAAATAATACAGTTCTTAAAAAAAGTTTTCTTTTACAACATGTGTAAAGCTGTGTGCTTTTAGTGTGAGTAAAATTTTCTCTTTTTCTCTGAAACTACGTTACAAATACTGGTTATGATGGTTGTAGGTAATAGAATTTCTATGTACAAGTCGTATACATATACAAGTATACAATGCAAAATCGGCAACAATGATAATTGCTCCAGAAAAATTCAAGTAAACAATGGACATTCTATCATCTTTTCTCTGAGCAAGCACATTTCTCGAATGAGAAACTATTATGCAGTTGGTCTGCTGGAAACTTGTTGTGAAAAGGACACTGCAGTATGTCCCCACACTTGTAAGGTAAGGTCCCCACACTTGTTTGACCACCCACATATAGCAAAATAAGGAACTGTTGTTGCTAAAGCAATTAAATATTAAAATAGGTGATACAGATAGAATTGTGAGAATAGAGTTTTAATGCTTTCAAACAGTATATCCTGTTACCATAGTGATTGAAAACTGCACCCTGAAAAAAATGAATGAATGCAAAAAAAAAAACAGTCTATGTTCATAATTGTATTGTAATTTGTGCATATTTATCAAGGACTGTGATAAAATGATCAGAACAGCTTTCATGAAGTCTATCAAACATAATTGATCAAAAATGAAAATAAAATTGATGTTGTTGGAAGAAACTTACCACTAGCATTCAATACTGCAGTCAAGAACTGGTTTGGTTGATTGATGTCACCTTCGCGATAGACATACTCCACAGTAGCCTTCATCTGGTTATCCGTGTTGCTGTAGGAACATAAGAGGCAGAAGTGATGAATGCCTTCGTGCTGATGAAATATACTCATAGTGATTGCAAAAAATGTGTAAGTTGCATCAATAAATGTTTCTCAAATGGGTTTTGCTATTAATCAACATGAAGTCTTATAAGTAAATCCCAAACCTGGGTGTCGTGCAAGCTGCATTCGGAAAGGTGAAAGGCTTTGCACCACGTTCGTTCAGCATTTCGTTCAACTAAAAAGGGTCAAAAGTAAAAATAATATGCATTAGAAAAAGGACATTCTAATGTAAGTGCCTTGTCAGCTTTGAACTTATGATCAGCTGACCAGTAACTAGGATGGTCAGTATTGCTGTGCTTGCTTTGACATCACTATGCTGAACAGGAATACATGAGAAGGTAGAGCATGCAGATTGCTCTTTTCCTGTCCTCCATGTGATATAGCAGAGGTGATAATGCAATAGAGTGTATTCATAGTATTCCTTGATGTCACTCAAAACAGGCCATATCGGCCATATCGCACGGATTCACAGTGCACCAGTACTATACTAACCTAAAACTAAAATATCACAAGAAGCAACCAGAACCAATCAATACCAACATGAAATATAAAGACATTTTAGATAAACTATTACGGAGACAATATGAAGAAAAAAATAGTCTCATCAATGGATTAGATCCATAAGACGTGGACACAGCAAAACTTGACAATTGCCTCTCCAGTTTGCCTGGAGATAAAGGGAAGATATCATAAATGTAGCTGAGGTGGCTGATTAATCTTACAACACATTTATTACAGCCACAGAGCTGTTTAGTCAAATGACAGACAAGTCACGATTATGAGAAGTGTGGCCAGTGTGCTCATTTAAGATCTCTGCGAAGGTTAATGTAAATTAGCGAACGCTAGCTAACATTAACCAGCAAATCAATTTGATGTGGCTAGATTTTACCTTGAATTAAGTGATCAGAACACACTCTGCTGCTTTGTGAAGGCTCGCCATAAATTCCTCCCGGTTTGGCTTAAACTCCTCGTATCCTCTCCCTCATTCTCTCTCACCACTGGGATTATATAAAAACGCAACTACCTACTCTTGTCACCACTGGATTTGTTATGACAATGATCAATTACACACGTTGTGACCATGTTTGAATAAAAAGGTGAACAGAAAAATTGATGATTTTAAATGTTTATAATTATACTCCACAAAACGGTGGGTGGTTTCGTGTTTGATTAGTCTATCCGTATGAATAGGTACATAGTGTATTAGGCTAACATACATAAGTACACTTATGTGGTCCCATTCATTATGTTTCATGCATTACATGCATTACATACATTTACCAGAAACAGTTATTCAGAGTGACTTGCACAAACCGGAAATTATTATTTTTTTATTTCTCCTTTATTTAACCAGGTGAGTTCCATTGAGATGGTTATCTCTTTTACAAAGTAGCCCTGACTAAGGGAGGAGCAAGCATAGATTACAACATAAAATTCAATAAAATACAAAAACACAACACAATTACACATTTATACAATCGCAAGTAAACCAGTCTCACGTAAAACTGCTGCAGACGTCAGTTTTTTTTTTGTGTCTTAAGTAAACTTTTAAAATGACCCACAGGGATGATGTGATCCAGTTTTATATCTTTCTGGAGCTGGTTCCAGGACCATGGAGCATAAAAACGAAATGTCATCTTGCCACTGCTTATTGCTTGGCAAGGATATTTAAATACATAGCTTGCCAAGGATATTTAAATAGCCAGGGACTTGCCCTATGATGGCTTTATAAATGAAAATATGCCAATGAAGCCATCTACGGTGGGATAATGAAGTCAGGCCTACCTTTTGGGAAAGTAAAATGGAAACTATGTGATTATTCATACAAATTGCTGTGATTTGTATATGAATAATCACATAGTTTCCATTTATGCTACTGTACATACTGAAGCAATTCAGGTTATCTACCTTGCCCAAACATACAACAGCAGGGTCCAACCTGTGAATCAAATCTGCAGCCTTTAGGGCCAGTTTCACAGATGCAGATTCATTTTAGTCCTGGACTAAATTGAGTTTTCTATTGAGAATAAAGATTCAAAATTGAATTTGGTCTAGGACTAGCATTAATCTGTCTCAGTGAGCCTGGGCCCTAGTTTCCTAACCATAATACTATGCACAAAGTAGGCTCACCAGTTTGTTGACAGGGTCCTGGATGAGTTTGCACGTCTCATTCCTGAGTCCTGTGTTCTTTGGCATGCTTACATTGGTTATCCGATAGGCAAGTTCCAGAGCAAAGGAATGAGTGGACAGTTCTGAGGAAAAAATACAGATAATTTCACTTCTGCTTGCTGAACATAAACTATTCAGTGCTATTAATATTACTGAGATGCATATTTAATTAAATGCACCATAATCCAGAACTGCTTGACAACACAATGAAATAGTACACTCTTAATTTTGTGATAGTATTTGTTAGACTGACCCATCTTCCAGTTGGTGAAATGCTATTAAGGAAGATTATTGTAAAAAAACAACAAATGTTTTACATGTAAAATAGTCCTCTTACATAGAGATGGAGGTGACAGGGACGGGATGTAAAGATAGGGTGTGTGGACAAGTGACTTACTCTCATATGTAATATCCTGCTCTGCAACAGGATCATTCAGCTGTGGTACACTACGCTGCACTCTCACTGGAGCATTCATCGGCCTTAGATGGGCAACAAAGAGAGCATGGACCATAGCACGAATCTCACTCTCAGTGGGGACAGGGTTGATGGTGTTGAACACAAGTCGGATAAAGATAAAAACTATGCCGATTCTGCAAAAACAAATTGGGAAAACATTAGGATAGTCATTGGAAAACATTTTAGTTATTTCATTGGGTGGACCCTAACTGGACAATCGAATATGAAAATGAGTACATACATTCTTCGGGGACGTGGGGTGGTTTGAGTGGCTGTTGGGGTTATTGTTGCAGAGAATGTTGGTGCTACTGGAATGGGAGGTACACTTGCAGTGGCTGGTAGAGAAATTGCTGTAACAATAGCTGACGTTGTTGAAGATGCAAGAGTTTGTGCTTTACTTGTAGGTGTAAGAAGAATTGTGGAGGCTGAAGCTTCAACCGTAGTTTGACTACTTGCTGTGGTTGAAGCTGCAGTTGCAGATGGAGCAATTGTTGTGGATTCCATGGTTGTTATCTGACCAACTGTTGTGATTGGAGTTTCAGTTGTTGTTTGTGCTTTACTTGTAGTTGTAAGAATGTTTGTGGCGGCTGAAGCTTCAGCTGTAGTTTGACTACTTGCTGTGGTTGGAGCTGCAGTTGCAGTTGGAGCAATTATTGGGGTTGGTGCCATTGTTGTTCTTTGACCAACGGTTGTGGGCAGAGTTTCAGTTGTTGGTGCTTTACTTGTAGTTGAAGGAGGATTTGTTTTGGTTGAAACTTCAACGATAGTTTGAGAACTTGCTGTGGTTGAAGCTGCAGTTACAGTTGGAGCAATTGTGGTGGTTGAGGCAATTGTTGTTGGTTGCCCGATTGTTGTTGTGGGAGTTTCAGTTGTGGTTTTCAAACTTGATGTAGTTGGAGCTGCAGTTTCAATTGGAACAATTATTGGGGTTGGTGCCATTGTTGTTCTTTGACCAACGGTTGTGGGCAGAGTTTCAGTTGTTGGTGCTTTACTTGTAGTTGAAGGAGGATTTGTTTTGGTTGAAACTTCAACGATAGTTTGAATATTTGATGTGGTTGGAGTTGTAGTTGGAGCAATTGTTGTGGTTGAGGCAATTGTTGTTTTCTGACCAACTGTTGTGGTCAGAGTTTCAGTATTTGGTGCTTTACTTGTAGTTGTAGGAGGATTTGTGGTGGTTGAAACTTCAGAGATTGTTTGAGAACTTGCTGTAGTTGGAGCAGCTGTTGCAGTTGGGGCAATTGTTGTGGTTGAGGCAATTGTTGTTGGTTGCCTTATTGTTGTTGTGGGAGTTTCAGTTGTGGTTTTCAAACTTGATGTAGTTGGAGCTGCAGTTTCAATTGGAACAATTATTGGGGTTGGTGTCATTGTTGTTCTCTGACCAACCGTTGTGGTTGGAGTTTCAGTTGTTGTTTGTGCTTTACTTGTAGTTGTAAGAATGTTTGGGGCGGCTGAAGCTTCAGCTGTAATTTGACTACTTGCTGTAGTTGGAGAATTTGCTGTGGTTGAGGCAATTGTTGTTGTTTGCCTAATTGTTGGAGTGGGAGTTGCAGTTGTTGTTGGTTCTTCACTTGTTTTTACTGAACCTTTTGTGGTCGTTGGAACTTCATTTGTAGTTTGAATACTTGATGTGGTTGGAGCTTCAGTTGGAGCAATTGTTGTGGTTGAGGCAATTGTTGTTTGTTGCCTTACTGTTGTTGTGTGAGTTTCAGTTGTGGTTTGCCAACTTGATGTAGTTGGAGCTGCAGTTTCAATTGGAACAATTATTGTGGTTGGTGCCATTGTTGTTATCTGACCAACTGTTGTGGTTGGAGTTTCAGTTGTTGTTTGTGCTTTACTTGTAGCTGTAAGAATGTTTGTGGCGGCTGAAGCTTCAGCTGTAGTTTGACTACTTGCTGTGGTTGGAGCTGCAGTTGCAGTTGGAGCAATTATTGGGGTTGGTGCCATTGTTGTTCTTTGACCAACGGTTGTGGGCAGAGTTTCAGTTGTTGGTGCTTTACTTGTAGTTGAAGGAGGATTTGTTTTGGTTGAAACTTCAACGATAGTTTGAGAACTTGCTGTCGTTGGAGCTTCTGTTGCAGTTGGGGCAATTGTTGTGGTTGAGGCAATTGTTGTTGGTTGCCTTATTGTTGTTGTGGGAGTTTCAGGTGTGGTTTTCAAACTTGATGTAGTTGGAGCTGCAGTTTCAATTGGAACAATTATTGGGGTTGGTGTCATTGTTGTTCTCTGACCAACCGTTGTGGTTGGAGTTTCAGTTGTTGTTTGTGCTTTACTTGTAGTTGTAAGAATGTTTGGGGCGGCTGAAGCTTCAACTGTAATTTGACTACTTGCTGTGGTTGCAGTTACAGTTGCAGTTGGAGCAATTGTGGTGGTTGAGGCAATTTTTGTTGGTTGCCCTATTGTTGTTGTGGGAGTTTCAGTTGTGGTTTTCAAACTTGATGTAGTTGGAGCTGCAGTTTCAATTGGAACAATTATTGGGGTTGGTGTCATTGTTGTTCTCTGACCAACGGTTGTGGGCAGAGTTTCAGTTGTTGGTGCTTTACTTGTAGTTGTAGGAGGATTTGTGACAGTTGAAACTTCAGCTGTAGTTTGAGTACTTGCTGTAGTTGGAGCAATTGCTGTGGTTGAGGCAATTGTTGTTGTTTGCCTAATTGTTGGAGTGGGAGTTGCAGTTGTTGTTGGTTCTTCACTTGTTTTTACTGAACCTTTTGTGGTCGTTGGAACTTCATTTGTAGTTTGAATACTTGATGTGGTTGGAGCTTCAGTTGGAGCAATTGTTGTGGTTGAGGCAATTGTTGTTTGTTGCCTTACTGTTGTTGTGTGAGTTTCAGTTGTGGTTTGCCAACTTGATGTAGTTGGAGCTGCAGTTTCAATTGGAACAATTATTGTGGTTGGTGCCATTGTTGTTATCTGACCAACTGTTGTGGTTGGAGTTTCAGTTGTTGTTTGTGCTTTACTTGTAGCTGTAAGAATGTTTGTGGGGGCTGAAGCTTCAGCAGTAGTTTGACTACTTGCTGTGGTTGGAGCTGCAGTTGCAGTTGGAGCAATTATTGGGGTTGGTGCCATTGTTGTTCTTTGACCAACGGTTGTGGGCAGAATTTCAGTTGTTGGTGCTTTACTTGTAGTTGAAGGAGGATTTGTTTTGGTTGAAACTTCAACGATAGTTTGAGAACTTGCTGTCGTTGGAGCTTCTGTTGCAGTTGGGGCAATTGTTGTGGTTGAGGCAATTGTTGTTGGTTGCCTTATTGTTGTTGTGGGAGTTTCAGTTGAGGTTTGCCAACTTGATGTAGTTGGAGCTGCAGTTTCAATTGGAACAATTATTGGGGTTGGTGTCATTGTTGTTCTCTGACCAACGGTTGTGGGCAGAGTTTCAGTTGTTGGTGCTTTACTTGTAGTTGAAGGAGGATTTGTTTTGGTTGAAGCTTCAGCTGTAATTTGACTACTTGCTGTGGTTGCAGCTGCAGTTGCAGTTGGAGCAATTGTGGTGGTTGAGGCAATTGTTGTTGGTTGCCCGATTGTTGTTGTGGGAGTTTCAGGTGTGGTTTTCAAACTTGATGTAGTTGGAGCTGCAGTTTCAATTGGAACAATTATTGGGGTTGGTGTCATTGTTGTTCTCTGACCAACCGTTGTGGTTGGAGTTTCAGTTGTTGTTTGTGCTTTACTTGTAGTTGTAAGAATGTTTGGGGCGGCTGAAGCTTCAACTGTAATTTGACTACTTGCTGTGGTTGCAGTTACAGTTGCAGTTGGAGCAATTGTGGTGGTTGAGGCAATTTTTGTTGGTTGCCCTATTGTTGTTGTGGGAGTTTCAGTTGTGGTTTTCAAACTTGATGTAGTTGGAGCTGCAGTTTCAATTGGAACAATTATTGGGGTTGGTGTCATTGTTGTTCTCTGACCAACGGTTGTGGGCAGAGTTTCAGTTGTTGGTGCTTTACTTGTAGTTGTAGGAGGATTTGTGACAGTTGAAACTTCAGCTGTAGTTTGAGTACTTGCTGTAGTTGGAGCAATTGCTGTGGTTGAGGCAATTGTTGTTGTTTGCCTAATTGTTGGAGTGGGAGTTGCAGTTGTTGTTGGTTCTTCACTTGTTTTTACTGAACCTTTTGTGGTCGTTGGAACTTCATTTGTAGTTTGAATACTTGATGTGGTTGGAGCTTCAGTTGGAGCAATTGTTGTGGTTGAGGCAATTGTTGTTTGTTGCCTTACTGTTGTTGTGTGAGTTTCAGTTGTGGTTTGCCAACTTGATGTAGTTGGAGCTGCAGTTTCAATTGGAACAATTATTGTGGTTGGTGCCATTGTTGTTATCTGACCAACTGTTGTGGTTGGAGTTTCAGTTGTTGTTTGTGCTTTACTTGTAGCTGTAAGAATGTTTGTGGGGGCTGAAGCTTCAGCTGTAGTTTGACTACTTGCTGTGGTTGGAGCTGCAGTTGCAGTTGGAGCAATTATTGGGGTTGGTGCCATTGTTGTTCTTTGACCAACGGTTGTGGGCAGAATTTCAGTTGTTGGTGCTTTACTTGTAGTTGAAGGAGGATTTGTTTTGGTTGAAACTTCAACGATAGTTTGAGAACTTGCTGTCGTTGGAGCTTCTGTTGCAGTTGGGGCAATTGTTGTGGTTGAGGCAATTGTTGTTGGTTGCCTTATTGTTGTTGTGGGAGTTTCAGTTGAGGTTTGCCAACTTGATGTAGTTGGAGCTGCAGTTTCAATTGGAACAATTATTGGGGTTGGTGTCATTGTTGTTCTCTGACCAACGGTTGTGGGCAGAGTTTCAGTTGTTGGTGCTTTACTTGTAGTTGAAGGAGGATTTGTTTTGGTTGAAGCTTCAGCTGTAATTTGACTACTTGCTGTGGTTGCAGCTGCAGTTGCAGTTGGAGCAATTGTGGTGGTTGAGGCAATTGTTGTTGGTTGCCCGATTGTTGTTATGGGAGTTTCAGTTGAGGTTTGCCAACTTGATGTAGTTGGAGCTGCAGTTTCAATTGGAACAATTATTGGGGTTGGTGTCATTGTTGTTCTCTGACCAACGGTTGTGGGCAGAGTTTCAGTTGTTGGTGCTTTACTTGTAGTTGTAGGAGGATTTGTGGTGGTTGAAACTTCAACGATAGTTTGAGAACTTGCTGTCGTTGGAGCTTCTGTTGCAGTTGGGGCAATTGTTGTGGTTGAGGCAATTGTTGTTGGTTGCCTTATTGTTGTTGTGGGAGTTTCAGTTGAGGTTTGCCAGCTTGATGTAGTTGGAGCTGCAGTTTCAATTGGAACAATTATTGTGGTTGGTGCAATTGTTGTTTTCTGACCAACTGTTGTGGTTGGAGTTTCAGTTGTTGTTTGTGCTTTACTTGTAGTTGTAAGAATGTTTGGGACGGCTGAAGCTTCAGCTGTAATTTGACTACTTGCTGTGGTTGCAGCTGCAGTTGCAGTTGGAGCGATTGTGGTGGTTGAGGCAATTGTTGTTGGTTGCCCGATTGTTGTTGTGGGAGTTTCAGTTGTGGTTTTCAAACTTGATGTAGTTGGAGCTGCAGTTTCAATTGGAACAATTATTGGGGTTGGTGTCATTGTTGTTCTCTGACCAACGGTTGTGGGCAGAGTTTCAGTTGTTGGTGCTTTACTTGTAGTTGTAGGAGGATTTGTGGTGGTTGAAACTTCAACGATAGTTTGAGAACTTGCTGTCGTTGGAGCTTCTGTTGCAGTTGGGGCAATTGTTGTGGTTGAGGCAATTGTTGTTGGTTGCCTTATTGTTGTTGTGGGAGTTTCAGTTGAGGTTTGCCAGCTTGATGTAGTTGGAGCTGCAGTTTCAATTGGAACAATTATTGTGGTTGGTGCAATTGTTGTTTTCTGACCAACTGTTGTGGTTGGAGTTTCAGTTGTTGTTTGTGCTTTACTTGTAGTTGTAAGAATGTTTGGGACGGCTGAAGCTTCAGCTGTAATTTGACTACTTGCTGTGGTTGCAGCTGCAGTTGCAGTTGGAGCGATTGTGGTGGTTGAGGCAATTGTTGTTGGTTGCCCGATTGTTGTTGTGGGAGTTTCAGTTGTGGTTTTCAAACTTGATGTAGTTGGAGCTGCAGTTTCAATTGGAACAATTATTGGGGTTGGTGCCATTGTTGTTCTTTGACCAACGGTTGTGGTCAGAGTTTCAGTTGTTGGTGCTTTACTTGTAGTTGAAGGAGGATTTGTTTTGGTTGAAACTTCAACGATAGTTTGAGAACTTGCTGTCGTTGGAGCTTCTGTTGCAGTTGGGGCAATTGTTGTGGTTGAGGCAATTGTTGTTGGTTGCCTTATTGTTGTTGTGGGAGTTTCAGTTGAGGTTTGCCAACTTGATGTAGTTGGAGCTGCAGTTTCAATTGGAACAATTATTGTGGTTGGTGCAATTGTTGTTTTCTGACCAACTGTTGTGGTTGGAGTTTCAGTTGTTGTTTGTGCTTTACTTGTAGTTGTAAGAATGTTTGGGACGGCTGAAGCTTCAGCTGTAATTTGACTACTTGCTGTGGTTGCAGCTGCAGTTGCAGTTGGAGCAATTGTGGTGGTTGAGGCAATTGTTGTTGGTTGCCCGATTGTTGTTGTGGGAGTTTCAGTTGTGGTTTTCAAACTTGATGTAGTTGGAGCTGCAGTTTCAATTGGAACAATTATTGGGGTTGGCGCCATTGTTGTTCTTTGACCAACGGTTGTGGGCAGAGTTTCAGTTGTTGGTGCTTTACTTGTAGTTGAAGGAGGATTTGTTTTGGTTGAAACTTCAACGATAGTTTGAGAACTTGCTGTCGTTGGAGCTTCTGTTGCAGTTGGGGAAATTGTTGTGGTTGAGGCAATTGTTGTTGGTTGCCTTATTGTTGTTGTGGGAGTTTCAGTTGAGGTTTGCCAACTTGATGTAGTTGGAGCTGCAGTTTCAATTGGAACAATTATTGTGGTTGGTGCAATTGTTGTTTTCTGACCAACTGTTGTGGTTGGAGTTTCAGTTGTTTGTGCTTTACTTGTAGTTGTAAGAATGTTTGGGACGGCTGAAGCTTCAGCTGTAATTTGACTACTTGCTGTGGTTGCAGCTGCAGTTGCAGTTGGAGCAATTGTGGTGGTTGAGGCAATTGTTGTTGGTTGCCCGATTGTTGTTATGGGAGTTTCAGTTGTGGTTTTCAAACTTGATGTAGTTGGAGCTGCAGTTTCAATTGGAACAATTATTGGGGTTGGCGCCATTGTTGTTCTTTGACCAACGGTTGTGGGCAGAGTTTCAGTTGTTGGTGCTTTACTTGTAGTTGAAGGAGGATTTGTTTTGGTTGAAACTTCAACGATAGTTTGAGAACTTGCTGTCGTTGGAGCTTCTGTTGCAGTTGGGGCAATTGTTGTGGTTGAGGCAATTGTTGTTGGTTGCCTTATTGTTGTTGTGGGAGTTTCAGTTGAGGTTTGCCAGCTTGATGTAGTTGGAGCTGCAGTTTCAATTGGAACAATTATTGTGGTTGGTGCAATTGTTGTTTTCTGACCAACTGTTGTGGTTGGAGTTTCAGTTGTTGTTTGTGCTTTACTTGTAGTTGTAAGAATGTTTGGGAAGGCTGAAGCTTCAGCTGTAATTTGACTACTTGCTGTGGTTGCAGCTGCAGTTGCAGTTGGAGCGATTGTCGTGGTTGAGGCAATTGTTGTTGGTTGCCCGATTGTTGTTGTGGGAGTTTCAGTTGTGGTTTTCAAACTTGATGTAGTTGGAGCTGCAGTTTCAATTGGAACAATTATTGGGGTTGGTGTCATTGTTGTTCTCTGACCAACGGTTGTGGGCAGAGTGTCAGTTGTTGGTGCTTTACTTGTAGTTGTAGGAGGATTTGTGGTGGTTGAAACTTCAACGATAGTTTGAGAACTTGCTGTCGTTGGAGCTTCTGTTGCAGTTGGGGCAATTGTTGTGGTTGAGGCAATTGTTGTTGGTTGCCTTATTGTTGTTGTGGGAGTTTCAGTTGAGGTTTGCCAGCTTGATGTAGTTGGAGCTGCAGTTTCAATTGGAACAATTATTGTGGTTGGTGCAATTGTTGTTTTCTGACCAACTGTTGTGGTTGGAGTTTCAGTTGTTGTTTGTGCTTTACTTGTAGTTGTAAGAATGTTTGGGACGGCTGAAGCTTCAGCTGTAATTTGACTACTTGCTGTGGTTGCAGTTGCAGTTGGAGCGATTGTGGTGGTTGAGGCAATTGTTGTTGGTTGCCCGATTGTTGTTGTGGGAGTTTCATTTGTGGTTTTCAAACTTGATGTAGTTGGAGCTGCAGTTTCAATTGGAACAATTATTGGGGTTGGCGCCATTGTTGTTCTTTGACCAACGGTTGTGGGCAGAGTTTCAGTTGTTGGTGCTTTACTTGTACTTGAAGGAGGATTTGTTTTGGTTGAAACTTCAACGATAGTTTGAGAACTTGCTGTCGTTGGAGCTTCTGTTGCAGTTGGGGCAATTGTTGTGGTTGAGGCAATTGTTGTTGGTTGCCTTATTGTTGTTGTGGGAGTTTCAGTTGAGGTTTGCCAACTTGATGTAGTTGGAGCTGCAGTTTCAATTGGAGCAATTATTGTCGTTGGTGCCATTGTTGTTTTCTGACCAACTGTTGTGGTCAGAGTTTCAGTTGTTGGTGCTTTACTTGTAGTTGTAGGAGGATTTGTGGTGATTGAAACTTCAGCTGTCGTTTGAATATTTGATGTGGTTGGAGTTGTAGTTGGAGCAATTGTTGTAGCTGAGGCAATTGTTGTTGGTTGCCTTATTGTTATTGTGGGAGTTTCAGTTGTGGTTTGCCAACTTGATGTAGTTGGAGCTGCAGTTTCTGTTGGAACAATGATTGTGGTTGGTGCCATTGTTGTTTTCTGACCAACTGTTGTGGTCAGAGTTTCAGTTGTTGGTGCTTTACTTGTAATTGTAGGAGGATTTGTGGTGGTTGAAACTTCAGAGATTGTTTGAGAACTTGCTGTAGTTGGAGCTGCTGTTGCAGTTGGGGCAATTGTTGTGGTTGAGGCAATTGTTGTTGGTTGCCTTATCGTTGTTGTGGGAGTTTCAGTTGTGGTTTGCCAACTTGATGTAGTTGGAGCTGCAGTTTCAATTGGAGCAATTATCGTCGTTGGTGCCATTGTTGTTTTCTGACCAACTGTTGTGGTCAGAGTTTCAGTTGTTGGTGCTTTACTTGTAGTTGTAGGAGGATTTGTGGTGATTGAAACTTCAGAGATTGTTTGAGAACTTGCTGTAGTTGGAGCTGCTTTTGCAGTTGGGGCAATTGTTGTGGTTGAGGCAATTGTTGTTGGTTGCCTTATTGTTGTTGTGGGAGTTTCAGTTGTGGTTTGCCAACTTGATGTAGTTGGAGCTGCAGTTTCTGTTGGAACAATGATTGTGGTTGGTGCCATCGTTGTTTTCTGACCAACTGTTGTGGTCAGAGTTTCAGGTGTTGGTGCTTTACTTGTAGTTGTAGGAGGATTTGTGGTGGTTGAAACTTCAGGGATTGTTTGAGAACTTGCTGTAGTTGGAGCTGCTGTTGCAGTTGGGGCAATTGTTGTGGTTGAGGCAATTGTTGTTGGTTGCCTTATCGTTGTTGTAGGAGTTTCAGTTGTGGTTTTCAAACTTGATGTAGTTGGAGCTGCAGTTTCAATTGGAACAATTATTGGGGTTGGTGCCATTGTTGTTCTTTGACCAACGGTTGTGGGCAGAGTTTCAGTTGTTGGTGCTTTACTTGTAGTTGAAGGAGGATTTGTTTTGGTTGAAACTTCAACGATAGTTTGAGAACTTGCTGTCGTTGGAGCTTCTGTTGCAGTTGGGGCAATTGTTGTGGTTGAGGCAATTGTTGTTGGTTGCCTTATTGTTGTTGTGGGAGTTTCAGTTGAGGTTTGCCAACTTGATGTAGTTGGAGCTGCAGTTTCAATTGGAACAATTATTGTGGTTGGTGCAATTGTTGTTTTCTGACCAACTGTTGTGGTTGGAGTTTCAGTTGTTGTTTGTGCTTTACTTGTAGTTGTAAGAATGTTTGGGACGGCTGAAGCTTCAGCTGTAATTTGACTACTTGCTGTGGTTGCAGCTGCAGTTGCAGTTGGAGCAATTGTGGTGGTTGAGGCAATTGTTGTTGGTTGCCCGATTGTTGTTGTGGGAGTTTCAGTTGTGGTTTGCCAACTTGATGTAGTTGGAGCTGCAGTTTCTGTTGGAACAATGATTGTGGTTGGTGCCATCGTTGTTTTCTGACCAACTGTTGTGGTCAGAGTTTCAGGTGTTGGTGCTTTACTTGTAGTTGTAGGAGGATTTGTGGTGATTGAAACTTCAGCTGTAGTTTGAAAAATTGATGTGGTTAGAGTTGTAGTTGGAGCAATTGTTGTGGTCAGAGTTTCAGTTGTTGGTGCTTTACTTGTAGTTGTAGGAGGATTTGTGGTGGTTGAAACTTCAGAGATTGTTTGAGAACTTGCTGTAGTTGGAGCTGCTGTTGCAGTTGGGGCAATTGTTGTGGTTGAGGCAATTGTTGTTGGTTGCCTTATCGTTGTTGTGGGAGTTTCAGTTGTGGTTTGCCAACTTGATGTTGTTGGAGCTGCAGTTTCAATTGGAACAATGATTGTCGTTGGTGCCATTGTTGTTCTCTGACCAACGGTTGTGGTCAGAGTTTCAGTTGTTGGTGCTTTACTTGTAGTTGTAGGAGGATTTGTGTTGGGTGAAACTTCAGAGATTGTTTGAGAACTTGCTGTAGTTGGAGCTGCTGTTACAGTTGGGGCAATTGTTGTGGTTGAGGCAATTGTTGTTGGTTGCCTTATCGTTGTTGTGGGAGTTTCAGTTGTGGTTTGCCAACTTGATGTAGTTGGAGCTGCAGTTTCAATTGGAGCAATTATCGTCGTTGGTGCCATTGTTGTTTTCTGACCAACTATTGTGGTCAGAGTTTCAGTTGTTGGTGCTTTACTTGTAGTTGTAGGAGGATTTGTGGTGGTTGAAACTTCAGAGATTGTTTGAGAACTTGCTGTAGTTGGAGCTGCTGTTGCAGTTGGGGCAATTGTTGTGGTTGAGGCAATTGTTGTTGGTTGCCTTATTGTTGTTGTGGGAGTTTCAGTTGTGGTTTGCCAACTTGATGTAGTTGGAGCTGCAGTTTCTGTTGGAACAATGATTGTGGTTGGTGCCATCGTTGTTTTCTGACCAACTGTTGTGGTCAGAGTTTCAGTTGTTGGTGCTTTACTTGTAGTTGTAGGAGGATTTGTGGTGGTTGAAACTTCAGAGATTGTTTGAGAACTTGCTGTAGTTGGAGCTGCTGTTGCAGTTGGGGCAATTGTTGTGGTTGAGGCAATTGTTGTTGGTTGCCTTATTGTTGTTGTGGGAGTTTCAGTTGTGGTTTGCCAACTTGATGTAGTTGGAGCTGCAGTTTCAATTGGAGCAATTATCGTCGTTGGTGCCATTGTTGTTTTCTGACCAACGGTTGTGGTCAGAGTTTCAGTTGTTGGTGCTTTACTTGTAGTTGTAGGAGGATTTGTGGTGATTGAAACTTCAGAGATTGTTTGAGAACCTGCTGTAGTTGGAGCTGCTGTTGCAATTGGGGCAATTGTTGTGGTTGAGGCAATTGTTGTTGGTTGCCTTATCGTTGTTGTGGGAGTTTCAGTTGTGGTTTGCCAACTTGATGTAGTTGGAGCTGCAGTTTCAATTTGAGCAATTATTGTCGTTAGTGCCATTGTTGTTCTCTGACCAACGGTTGTGGTCAGAGTTTCAGTTGTTGGTGCTTTACTTGTAGTTGTAGGAGGATTTGTGGTGATTGAAACTTCAGAGATTGTTTGAGAACTTGCTGTAGTTGGAGCTGCTGTTGCAGTTGGGGCAATTGTTGTGGTTGAGGCAACTGTTGTTGGTTGCCTTATCGTTATTGTGGGAGTTTCAGTTGTGGTTTGCCAACTTGATGTAGTTGGAGCTGCAGTTTCTTTTGGAACAATGATTGTGGTTGGTGCCATTGTTGTTTTCTGACCAACTGTTTTGGTCAGAGTTTCAGTTGTTGGTGCTTTACTTGTAGTTGTAGGAGGATTTGTGGTGGTTGAAACTTCAGAGATTGTTTGAGAACTTGCTGTAGTTGGAGCTGCTGTTGCAGTTGGGGCAATTGTTGTGGTTGAGGCATTTGTTGTTGGTTGCCTTATCGTTGTTGTGGGAGTTTCAGTTGTGGTTTGCCAACTTGATGTAGTTGGAGCTGCAGTTTCAATTGGAACAATGATTGTCGTTGGTGCCATTGTTGTTCTCTGACCAACGGTTGTGGTCAGAGTTTCAGTTGTTGGTGCTTTACTTGTAGTTGTAGGAGGATTTGTGGTGATTGAAACTTCAGAGATTGTTTGAGAACTTGCTGTAGTTGGAGCTGCTGTTGCAGTTGGGGCAATTGTTGTGGTTGAGGCAATTGTTGTTGGTTGCCTTATCGTTGTTGTGGGAGTTTCAGTTGTGGTTTGCCAACTTGATGTAGTTGGAGCTGCAGTTTCTTTTGGAACAATGATTGTGGTTGGTGCCATTGTTGTTTTATGACCAACTGTTTTGGTCAGAGTTTCAGTTGTTGGTGCTTTACTTGTAGTTGTAGGAGGATTTGTGGTGGTTGAAACTTCAGAGATTGTTTGAGAACTTGCTGTAGTTGGAGCTGCTGTTGCAGTTGGGGCAATTGTGGTGGTTGAGGCAATTGTTGTTGGTTGCCTTATTGTTGTTGTGGGAGTTTCAGTTGTGGTTTGCCAACTTGATGTAGTTGGAGCTGCAGTTTCTGTTGGAACAATGATTGTGGTTGGTGCCATCGTTGTTTTCTGACCAACTGTTGTGGTCAGAGTTTCAGTTGTTGGTGCTTTACTTGTAGTTGTAGGAGGATTTGTGGTGGTTGAAACTTCAGAGATTGTTTGAGAACTTGCTGTAGTTGGAGCTGCTGTTGCAGTTGGGGCAATTGTTCTGGTTGAGGCAATTGTTGTTGGTTGCCTTATTGTTGTTGTGGGAGTTTCAGTTGTGGTTTGCCAACTTGATGTAGTTGGAGCTGCAGTGTCAATTGGAGCAATTATCGTCGTTGGTGCCATTGTTGTTTTCTGACCAACGGTTGTGGTCAGAGTTTCAGTTGTTGGTGCTTTACTTGTAATTGTAGGAGGATTTGTGGTGGTTGAAACTTCAGAGATTGTTTGAGAACTTGCTGTAGTTGGAGCTGCTGTTGCAGTTGGGGCAATTGTTGTGGTTGAGGCAATTGTTGTTGGTTGCCTTATTGTTGTTGTGGGAGTTTCAGTTGTGGTTTGCCAACTTGATGTAGTTGGAGCTGCAGTTTCAATTGGAGCAATTATCGTCGTTGGTGCCATTGTTGTTTTCTGACCAACTGTTGTGGTCAGAGTTTCAGTTGTTGGTGCTTTACTTGTAGTTGTAGGAGGATTTGTGGTGGTTGAAACTTCAGAGATTGTTTGAGAACTTGCTGTAGTTGGAGCTGCTGTTGCAGTTGGGGCAATTGTTGTGGTTGAGGCAATTGTTGTTGGTTGCCTTATAGTTGTTGTGGGAGTTTCAGTTGTGGTTTGCCAACTTGATGTAGTCGGAGCTGCAGTTTCTGTTGGAACAATGATTGTGGTTGGTGCCATTGTTGTTTTCTGACCAACTGTTTTGGTCAGAGTTTCAGTTGTTGGTGCTTTACTTGTAGTTGTAGGAGGATTTGTGGTGATTGAAACTTCAGCTGTAGTTTGAAACATTGATGTGGTTGGAGTTGTAGTTGGAGCAATTGTTGTGGTCAGAGTTTCAGTTGTTGGTGCTTTACTTGTAGTTGTAGGAGGATTTGTGGTGGTTGAAACTTCAGAGATTGTTTGAGAACTTGCTGTAGTTGGAGCTGCTGTTGCAGTTGGGGCAATTGTTGTGGTTGAGGCAATTGTTGTTGGTTGCCTTATCGTTGTTGTGGGAGTTTCAGTTGTGGTTTGCCAACTTGATGTAGTTGGAGCTGCAGTTTCAATTGGAGCAATTATTGTCGTTGGTGCCATTGTTGTTCTCTGACCAACGGTTGTGGTCAGAGTTTCAGTTGTTGGTGCTTTACTTGTAATTGTAGGAGGATTTGTGGTGGTTGAAACTTCAGAGATTGTTTGAGAACTTGCTGTAGTTGGAGCTGCTGTTGCAGTTGGGGCAATTGTTGTGGTTGAGGCAATTGTTGTTGGTTGCCTTATTGTTGTTGTGGGAGTTTCAGTTGTGATTTGCCAACTTGATGTAGTTGGAGCTGCAGTTTCTGTTGGAACAACGATTGTGGTTGGTGCCATTGTTGTTTTCTGACCAACTGATGTGGTCAGAGTTTCAGTGTTTGGTGCTTTACTTGTAGTTGTAGGAGGATTTGTGGTGGTTGAAACTTCAGAGATTGTTTGAGAACTTGCTGTAGTTGTAGCTTCTGTTGCAGTTGGGGCAATTGTTGTGGTTGAGGCAATTGTTGTTGGTTGCCTTATTGTTGTTGTGGGAGTTTCAGTTGTGGTTTGCCAACTTGATGTAGTTGGAGCTGCAGTTTCAATTGGAGCAATTATCGTCGTTGGTGCCATTGTTGTTTTCTGACTAACGGTTGTGGTCAGAGTTTCAGTTGTTGGTGCTTTACTTGTAGTTGTAGGAGGATTTGTGGTGATTGAAACTTCAGAGATTGTTTGAGAACTTGCTTTAGTTGGAGCTGCTGTTGCAGTTGGGGCAATTGTTGTGGTTGAGGCAATTGTTGTTGGTTGCCTTATCGTTGTTGTGGGAGTTTCAGTTGTGGTTTGCCAACTTGATGTAGTTGGAGCTGCAGTTTCAATTGGAGCAATTATTGTCGTTGGTGCCATTGTTGTTCTCTGACCAACGGTTGTGGTCAGAGTTTCAGTTGTTTTTGCTTTACTCGTAGTTGTAGGAGGATTTGTGGTGATTGAAACTTCAGCTGTAGTTTGAATATCTGATGTGGTTGAAGTTGTAGTTGGAGCAATTGTTGTGGCTGAGGCAATTGTTGTTGGTTGCCTTATTGTTATTGTGGGAGTTTCAGTTGTGGTTTGCCAACTTGATGTAGTTGGAGCTGCAGTTTCTGTTGGAGCAATTATCGTCGTTGGTGCCATTGTTGTTTTCTGACCAACTGTTGTGGTCAGAGTTTCAGTTGTTGGTGCTTTACTTGTAATTTTAGGAGGATTTGTGGTGGTTGAAACTTCAGAGATTGTTTGAGAACTTGCTGTAGTTGGAGCTGCTGTTGCAGTTGGGGCAATTGTTGTGGTTGAGGCAATTGTTGTTGGTTGCCTTATTGTTGTTGTGGGAGTTTCAGTTGTGGTTTGCCAACTTGATGTAGTTGGAGCTGCAGTTTCAATTGGAGAAATTATCGTCGTTGGTGCCATTGTTGTTTTCTGACCAACTGTTGTGGTCAGAGTTTCAGTTGTTGGTGCTTTACTTGTAGTTGTAGGAGGATTTGTGGTGGTTGAAACTTCAGAGATTGTTTGAGAACTTGCTGTAGTTGGAGCTGCTGTTGCAGTTGGGGCAATTGTTGTGGTTGAGGCAATTGTTGTTGGTTGCCTTATTGTTGTTGTGGGAGTTTCAGTTGTGGTTTGCCAACTTGATGTAGTCGGAGCTGCAGTTTCTGTTGGAACAATGATTGTGGTTGGTGCCATTGTTGTTTTCTGACCAACTGTTGTGGTCAGAGTTTCAGTTGTTGGTGCTTTACTTGTAGTTGTAGGAGGATTTGTGGTGATTGAAACTTCAGCTGTAGTTTGAAACATTGATGTGGTTGGAGTTGTAGTTGGAGCAATTGTTGTGGTCAGAGTTTCAGTTGTTGGTGCTTTACTTGTAGTTGTAGGAGGATTTGTGGTGGTTGAAACTTCAGAGATTGTTTGAGAACTTGCTGTAGTTGGAGCTGCTGTTGCAGTTGGGGCAATTGTTGTGGTTGAGGCAATTGTTGTTGGTTGCCTTATTGTTGTTGTGGGAGTTTCAGTTGTGGTTTGCCAACTTGATGTAGTTGGAGCTGCAGTTTCTTTTGGAACAATGATTGTGGTTGGTGCCATTGTTGTTTTCTGACCAACTGTTGTGGTCAGAGTTTCAGTTGTTGGTGCTTTAATTGTAGTTGTAGGAGGATTTGTGGTGGTTGAAACTTCAGAGATTGTTTGAGAACTTGCTGTAGTTGGAGCTGCTGTTGCAGTTGGGGCAATTGTTGTGGTTGAGGCAATTGTTGTTGCTTGCCTTATTGTGGTTGTGGGAGTTTCAGTTGTGGTTTGCCAACTTGATGTCGTTGGAGCTGCAGTTTCTGTTGGAACAATGATTGTGGTTGGTGCCATCGTTGTTTTCTGACCAACTGTTGTGGTCAGAGTTTCAGTTGTTGGTGCTTTACTTGTAGTTGTAGGAGGATTTGTGGTGGTTGAAACTTCAGAGATTGTTTGAGAACTTGCTGTAGTTGGAGCTGCTGTTGCAGTTGGGGCAATTGTTGTGGTTGAGGCAATTGTTGTTGGTTGCCTTATCGTTGTTGTGGGAGTTTCAGTTGTGGTTTGCCAACTTGATGTAGTTGGAGCTGCAGTTTCTTTTGGAACAATGATTGTGGTTGGTGCTATTGTTGTTTTCTGACCAACTGTTGTGGTCAGAGTTTCAGTTGTTGGTGCTTTACTTGTAGTTGTAGGAGGATTTGTGGTGGTTGAAACTTCAGAGATTGTTTGAGAACTTGCTGTAGTTGGAGCTGATGTTGCAGTTGGGGCAATTGTTGTGGTTGAGGCAATTGTTGTTGGTTGCCTTATTGTTGTTGTGGGAGTTTCAGTTGTGGTTTGCCAACTTGATGTAGTCGGAGCTGCAGTTTCAATTGGAGCAATTATCGTCGTTGGTGCCATTGTTGTTTTCTGACCAACTGTTGTGGTCAGAGTTTCAGTTGTTGGTGCTTTACTTGTAGTTGTAGGAGGATTTGTGGTGATTGAAACTTCAGAGGTTGTTTGAGAACTTGCTTTAGTTGGAGCTGCTGTTGCAGTTGGGGCAATTGTTGTGGTTGAGGCAATTGTTGTTGGTTGCCTTATCGTTGTTGTGGGAGTTTCAGTTGTGGTTTGCCAACTTGATGTAGTTGGAGCTGCAGTTTCAATTGGAGCAATTATTGTCGTTGGTGCCATTGTTGTTCTCTGACCAACGGTTGTGGTCAGAGTTTCAGTTGTTTTTGCTTTACTTGTACTTGTAGGAGGATTTGTGGTGATTGAAACTTCAGCTGTAGTTTGAATATCTGATGTGGTTGAAGTTGTAGTTGGAGCAATTGTTGTGGCTGAGGCAATTGTTGTTGGTTGCCTTATTGTTATTGTGGGAGTTTCAGTTGTGGTTTGCCAACTTGATGTAGTTGGAGCTGCAGTTTCTGTTGGAGCAATTATCGTCGTTGGTGCCATTGTTGTTTTCTGACCAACTGTTGTGGTCAGAGTTTCAGTTGTTGGTGCTTTACTTGTAATTTTAGGAGGATTTGTGGTGGTTGAAACTTCAGAGATTGTTTGAGAACTTGCTGTAGTTGGAGCTGCTGTTGCAGTTGGGGCAATTGTTGTGGTTGAGGCAATTGTTGTTGGTTGCCTTATTGTTGTTGTGGGAGTTTCAGTTGTGGTTTGCCAACTTGATGTAGTTGGAGCTGCAGTTTCAATTGGAGCAATTATCGTCGTTGGTGCCATTGTTGTTTTCTTACCAACGGTTGTGGTCAGAGTTTCAGTTGTTGGTGCTTTACTTGTACTTGTAGGAGGATTTGTGGTGATTGAAACTTCAGAGATTGTTTGAGAACTTGCTGTAGTTGGAGCTGCTGTTGCAGTTGGGGCAATTGTTGTGGTTGAGGCAATTGTTGTTGGTTGCCTTATCGTTGTTGTGGGAGGTTCAGTTGTGGTTTGCCAACTTGATGTAGTTGGAGCTGCAGTTTCAATTGGAGCAATTATTGTCGTTGGTGCCATTGTTGTTCTCTGACCAACGGTTGTGGTCAGAGTTTCAGTTGTTGGTGCTTTACTTGTAGTTGTAGCAGGATTTGTGGTGATTGAAACTTCAAAGATTGTTTGAGAACTTGCTGTAGTTGGAGCTGCTGTTGCAGTTGGGGCAATTGTTGTGGTTGAGGCAATTGTTGTTGGTTGCCTTATCGTTGTTGTGGGAGTTTCAGTTGTGGTTTGCCAACTTGATGTAGTTGGAGCTGCAGTTTCTTTTGGAACAATGATTGTGGTTGGTGCCATTGTTGTTTTCTGACCAACTGTTGTGGTCAGAGTTTCAGTTGTTGGTGCTTTAATTGTAGTTGTAGGAGGATTTGTGGTGGTTGAAACTTCAGAGATTGTTTGAGAACTTGCTGTAGTTGGAGCTGCTGTTGCAGTTGGAGCAATTGTTGTGGTTGAGGCAATTGTTGTTGCTTGCCTTATTGTTGTTGTGGGAGTTTCAGTTGTGGTTTGCCAACTTGATGTCGTTGGAGCTGCAGTTTCTGTTGGAACAATGATTGTGGTTGGTGCCATCGTTGTTTTCTGACCAACTGTTGTGGTCAGAGTTTCAGTTGTTGGTGCTTTACTTGTAGTTGTAGGAGGATTTGTGGTGGTTGAAACTTCAGAGATTGTTTGAGAACTTGCTGTAGTTGGAGCTGCTGTTGCAGTTGGGGCAATTGTTGTGGTTGAGGCAATTGTTGTTGGTTGCCTTATCGTTGTTGTGGGAGTTTCAGTTGTTTGTGCTTTACTTGTAGTTGTAGGAGGATTTGTGGTGATTGAAACTTCAGCTGTAGTTTGAATATTTGATGTGGTTGGAGTTGTAGTTGGAGCAATTGTTGTGGCTGAGGCAATTGTTGTTGGTTGCCTTATTGTTATTGTGGGAGTTTCAGTTGTGGTTTGCCAACTTGATGTAGTTGGAGCTGCAGTTTCTGTTGGAACAATGATTGTGGTTGGTGCCATTGTTGTTCTCTGACCAACGGTTGTGGTCAGAGTTTCAGTTGTTTTTGCTTTACTTGTAGTTGTAGGAGGATTTGTGGTGATTGAAACTTCAGCTGTAGTTTGAATATCTGATGTGGTTGAAGTTGTAGTTGGAGCAATTGTTGTGGCTGAGGCAATTGTTGTTGGTTGCCTTATTGTTATTGTGGGAGTTTCAGTTGTGGTTTGCCAACTTGATGTAGCTGGAGCTGCAGTTTCTGTTGGAGCAATTATCGTCGTTGGTGCCATTGTTGTTCTCTGACCAACGGTTGTGGTCAGAGTTTCAGTTGTTTGTGCTTTACTTGTAGTTGTAGGAGGATTTGTGGTGATTGAAACTTCAGCTGTAGTTTGAATATCTGATGTGGTTGAAGTTGTAGTTGGAGCAATTGTTGTGGCTGAGGCAATTGTTGTTGGTTGCCTTATTGTTATTGTGGGAGTTTCAGTTGTGGTTTGCCAACTTGATGTAGCTGGAGCTGCAGTTTCTGTTGGAGCAATTATCGTCGTTGGTGCCATTGTTGTTTTCTGACCAACTGTTGTGGTCAGAGTTTCAGTTGTTGGTGCTTTACTTGTAATTTTAGGAGGATTTGTGGTGGTTGAAACTTCAGAGATTGTTTGAGAACTTGCTGTAGTTGGAGCTGCTGTTGCAGTTGGGGCAATTGTTGTGGTTGAGGCAATTGTTGTTGGTTGCCTTATTGTTGTTGTGGGAGTTTCAGTTGTGGTTTGCCAACTTGATGTAGTTGGAGCTGCAGTTTCAATTGGAGCAATTATCGTCGTTGGTGCCATTGTTGTTTTCTTACCAACGGTTGTGGTCAGAGTTTCAGTTGTTGGTGCTTTACTTGTACTTGTAGGAGGATTTGTGGTGATTGAAACTTCAGAGATTGTTTGAGAACTTGCTGTAGTTGGAGCTGCTGTTGCAGTTGGGGCAATTGTTGTGGTTGAGGCAATTGTTGTTGGTTGCCTTATCGTTGTTGTGGGAGGTTCAGTTGTGGTTTGCCAACTTGATGTAGTTGGAGCTGCAGTTTCAATTGGAGCAATTATTGTCGTTGGTGCCATTGTTGTTCTCTGACCAACGGTTGTGGTCAGAGTTTCAGTTGTTGGTGCTTTACTTGTAGTTGTAGCAGGATTTGTGGTGATTGAAACTTCAAAGATTGTTTGAGAACTTGCTGTAGTTGGAGTTGCTGTTGCAGTTGGGGCAATTGTTGTGGTTGAGGCAATTGTTGTTGGTTGCCTTATCGTTGTTGTGGGAGTTTCAGTTGTGGTTTGCCAACTTGATGTAGTTGGAGCTGCAGTTTCTTTTGGAACAATGATTGTGGTTGGTGCCATTGTTGTTTTCTGACCAACTGTTGTGGTCAGAGTTTCAGTTGTTGGTGCTTTCATTGTAGTTGTAGGAGGATTTGTGGTGGTTGAAACTTCAGAGATTGTTTGAGAAGTTGCTGTAGTTGGAGCTGCTGTTGCAGTTGGGGCAATTGTTGTGGTTGAGGCAATTGTTGTTGCTTGCCTTATTGTTGTTGTGGGAGTTTCAGTTGTGGTTTGCCAACTTGATGTCGTTGGAGCTGCAGTTTCTGTTGGAACAATGATTGTGGTTGGTGCCATCGTTGTTTTCTGACCAACTGTTGTGGTCAGAGTTTCAGTTGTTGGTGCTTTACTTGTAGTTGTAGGAGGATTTGTGGTGGTTGAAACTTCAGAGATTGTTTGAGAACTTGCTGTAGTTGGAGCTGCTGTTGCAGTTGGGGCAATTGTTGTGGTTGAGGCAATTGTTGTTGGTTGCCTTATCGTTGTTGTGGGAGTTTCAGTTGTGGTTTGCCAACTTGATGTAGTTGGAGCTGCAGTTTCTGTTGGAGCAATTATTGTCGTTGGTGCCATTGTTGTTCTCTGACCAACGGTTGTGGTCAGAGTTTCAGTTGTTTGTGCTTTACTTGTAGTTGTAGGAGGATTTGTGGTGATTGAAACTTCAGCTGTAGTTTGAATATTTGATGTGGTTGGAGTTGTAGTTGGAGCAATTGTTGTGGCTGAGGCAATTGTTGTTGGTTGCCTTATTGTTATTGTGGGAGTTTCAGTTGTGGTTTCCCAACTTGATGTAGTTGGAGCTGCAGTTTCTGTTGGAACAATGATTGTGGTTGGTGCCATTGTTGTTTTCTGACCAACTGTTGTGGTCAGAGTTTCAGTTGTTGGTGCTTTACTTGTAATTTTAGGAGGATTTGTGGTGGTTGAAACTTCAGTGATTGTTTGAGAACTTGCTGTAGTTGGAGCTGCTGTTGCAGTTGGGGCAATTGTTGTGGTTGAGGCAATTGTTGTTGGTTGCCTTATCGTTGTTGTGGGAGTTTCAGTTGTGGTTTGCCAACTTGATGTCGTTGGAGCTGCAGTTTCTGTTGGAACAATGATTGTGGTTGGTGCTATCGTTGTTTTCTGACCAACTGTTGTGGTCAGAGTTTCAGTTGTTTGTGCTTTACTTGTAGTTGTAGGAGGATTTGTGGTGATTGAAACTTCAGCTGTAGTTTGAATATTTGATGTGGTTGGAGTTGTAGTTGGAGCAATTGTTGTGGTTGAGGCAATTGTTGTTGGTTGCCTTATTGTTATTGTGGGAGTTTCAGTTGTGGTTTGCCAACTTGATGTAGTTGGAGCTGCAGTTTCTGTTGGAGCAATTATTGTCGTTGGTGCCATTGTTGTTCTCTGACCAACGGTTGTGGTCAGAGTTTCAGTTGTTTGTGCTTTACTTGTAGTTGTAGGAGGATTTGTGGTGATTGAAACTTCAGCTGTAGTTTGAATATTTGATGTGGTTGGAGTTGTAGTTGGAGCAATTGTTGTGGCTGAGGCAATTGTTGTTGGTTGCCTTATTGTTATTGTGGGAGTTTCAGTTGTGGTTTCCCAACTTGATGTAGTTGGAGCTGCAGTTTCTGTTGGAACAATGATTGTGGTTGGTGCCATTGTTGTTTTCTGACCAACTGTTGTGGTCAGAGTTTCAGTTGTTGGTGCTTTACTTGTAATTTTAGGAGGATTTGTGGTGGTTGAAACTTCAGAGATTGTTTGAGAACTTGCTGTAGTTGGAGCTGCTGTTGCAGTTGGGGCAATTGTTGTGGTTGAGGCAATTGTTGTTGGTTGCCTTATCGTTGTTGTGGGAGTTTCAGTTGTGGTTTGCCAACTTGATGTCGTTGGAGCTGCAGTTTCTGTTGGAACAATGATTGTGGTTGGTGCTATCGTTGTTTTCTGACCAACTGTTGTGGTCAGAGTTTCAGTTGTTGGTGCTTTACTTGTAGTTGTAGGAGGATTTGTGGTGGTTGAAACTTCAGAGATTGTTTGAGAACTTGCTGTAGTTGGAGCTGCTGTTGCAGTTGGGGCAATTGTTGTGGTTGAGGCAATTGTTGTTGGTTGCCTTATCGTTGTTGTGGGAGTTTCAGTTGTGGTTTGCCAACTTGATGTAGTTGGAGCTGCAGTTTCAATTGGAGCAATTATCGTCGTTGGTGCCATTGTTGTTTTCTGACCAACGGTGGTGGTCAGAGTTTCAGTTGTTCGTGCTTTACTTGTAGTTGTAGGAGGATTTGTGGTGATTGAAACTTCAGCTGTAGTTTGAAAAATTGATGTGGTTGGAGTTGTAGTTGGAGCAATTGTTGTGGTCAGAGTTTCAGTTGTTGGTGCTTTACTTGTAGTTGTAGGAGGATTTGTGGTGAGTGAAACTTCAGAGATTGTTTGAGAACTTGCTGTAGTTGGAGCTGCTGTTGCAGTTGGGGCAATTGTTGTGGTTGAGGCAATTGTTGTTGGTTGCCTTATCGTTGTTGTGGGAGTTTCAGTTGTGGTTTGCCAACTTGATGTAGTTGGAGCTGCAGTTTCTGTTGGAACAATGATTGTGGTTGGTGCCATTGTTGTTTTCTGACCAACTGTTGTGGTCAGAGTTTCAGTTGTTGGTGCTTTACTTGTAGTTGTAGGAGGATTTGTGGTGGTTGAAACTTCAGAGATTGTTTGAGAACTTGCTGTAGTTGGAGCTGCTGTTGCTGTTGGGGCAATTGTTGTGGTTGAGGCAATTGTTGTTGGTTGCCTTATTGTTGTTGTGGGAGTTTCAGTTGTGGTTTGCCAACTTGATGTAGTTGGAGCTGCAGTTTCTGTTGGAACAATGATTGTGGTTGGTGCTATTGTTGTTTTCTGACCAACTGTTGTGGTCAGAGTTTCAGTTGTTGGTGCTTTACTTGTAGTTGTAGGAGGATTTGTGGTGGTTGAAACTTCAGAGATTGTTTGAGAACTTGCTGTAGTTGGAGCTGCTGTTGCAGTTGGAGCAATTGTTGTGGTTGAGGCAATTGTTGTTGGTTGCCTTATCGTTGTTGTGGGAGTTTCAGTTGTGGATTGCCAACTTGATGGAGTTGGAGCTGCAGTTTCTGTTGGAACAATGATTGTGGTTGGTGCCATTGTTGTTTTCTGACCAACTGTTGTGGTCAGAGTTTCAGTTGTTGGTGCTTTACTTGTAGTTGTAGGAGGATTTGTGGTGGTTGAAACTTCAGAGATTGTTTGAGAACTTGCTGTAGTTGGAGCTGCTGTTGCAGTTGGGGCAATTGTTGTGGTTGAGGCAATTGTTGTTGGTTGCCTTATTGTTGTTGTGGGAGTTTCAGTTGTGGTTTGCCAACTTGATGTAGTTGGAGCTGCAGTTTCAATTGGAGCAATTATCGTCGTATGTGCCATTGTTGTTCTCTGACCAATGGTTGTGGTCAGAGTTTCAGTTGTTGGTGCTTTACTTGTAGTTGTAGGAGGATTTGTGGTGGTTGAAACTTCAGAGATTGTTTGAGAACTTGCTGTAGTTGGAGCTGCTGTTGCAGTTGGGGCAATTGTTGTGGTTGAGGCAATTGTTGTTGGTTGCCTTATTGTTGTTGTGGGAGTTTCAGTTGTGGTTTGCCAACTTGATGTAGTTGGAGCTGCAGTTTCAATTGGAGCAATTATCGTCGTTGGTGCCATTGTTGTTCTCTGACCAACGGTTGTGGTCAGAGTTTCAGTTGTTGGTGCTTTACTTGTAGTTGTAGGAGGATTTGTGGTGATTGAAACTTCAGAGATTGTTTGAGAACTTGCTGTAGTTGGAGCTGCTGTTGCAGTTGGGGCAATTGTTCTGGTTGAGGCAATTGTTGTTGGTTGCTTTATTGTTGTTGTGGGAGTTTCAGTTGTGGTTTGCCAACTTGATGTAGTTGGAGCTGCAGTTTCAATTGGAGCAATTATCGTCGTTGGTGCCATTGTTGTTCTCTGACCAACGGTTGTGGTCAGAGTTTCAGTTGTTGGTGCTTTACTTGTAGTTGTAGGAGGATTTGTGGTGCTTGAAACTTCAGCTGTAGCTTGAAAAATTGATGTGGTTGGAGTTGTAGTTGGAGCAATTTTTGTGGTCAGAGTTTCAGTTGTTGGTGCTTTACTTGTAGTTGGAGGAAGATTTGTGGTGGTTGAAGCTTCAGCGGTAGTTTGAATAATTGATGTGGTTGGAGCTGCTGTTGCAGTTGGGGCAATTGTTGTGGTTGAGGCAATTGTTGTTGGTTGCCTTATTGTTGTTGTGGGAGTTTCAGTTGTGGTTTGCCAACTTGATGTAGTTGGAGCTGCAGTTTCAATTGGAGCAATTATCGTCGTTGGTGCCATTGTTGTTCTCTGACCAACGGTTGTGGTCAGAGTTTCAGTTGTTGGTGGTTTACTTGTAGTTGTAGGAGGATTTGTGGTGATTGAAACTTCAGCTGTAGTTTGAATAATTGATGTGGTTGGAGTTGTAGTTGGAGCAATTGTTTTGGTTGAGGCAATTATTGTTTTCTGACCAACTGTTGTGGTCAGAGTTTCAGTTGTTGGTGCTTTACTTGTAGTTGTAGGAGGATTTGTGGTGGTTGAAAATTCTGCGATAGTTTGAGAACTTGCTGTAGTTGGAGCTGCTGTTGCAGTTGGGGCAATTGTTGTGGTTGAGGCAATTGTTGTTGGTTGCCTTATTGTTGTTGTGGGAGTTTCAGTTGTGGTTTGCCTACTTGATGCCATTGGAGCTTCAGGTTCAGTTGGAACAATTATTGTGGTTGGTGCCATTGTTGTTCTCTGACCAACTGTTGTGGTCAGAGTTTCAGTTGTTGGTGCTTTACTTGTAGTTGTAGGAGGATTTGTGGTGATTGAAACTTCAGAGATTGTTTGAGAACTTGCTGTAGTTGGAGCTGCTGTTGCAGTTGGGGCAATTGTTGTGGTTGAGCCAATTGTTGTTGGTTGCCTTATTGTTGTTGTGGGAGTTTCAGTTGTGGTTTGCCAACTTGATGTAGTTGGAGCTGCAGTTTCAATTGGAGCAATTATCGTCGTTGGTGCCATTGTTGTTTTCTTACCAACGGTTGTGGTCAGAGTTTCAGTTGTTGGTGCTTTACTTGTAGTTGTAGGAGGATTTGTGGTGGTTGAAACTTCAGAGATTGTTTGAGAACTTGCTGTAGTTGGAGCTGCTGTTGCAGTTGGAGCAATTGTTGTGGTTGAGGCAATTGTTGTTGGTTGCCTTATTGTTGTTGTGGGAGTTTCAGTTGTGGTTTGCCAACTTGATGTAGTTGGAGCTGCAGTTTCAATTGGAGCAATTATCGTCGTTGGTGCCATTGTTGTTTTCTGACCAACGGTGGTGGTCAGAGTTTCAGTTGTTCGTGCTTTACTTGTAGTTGTAGGAGGATTTGTGGTGATTGAAACTTCAGCTGTAGTTTGAAAAATTGATGTGGTTGGAGTTGTAGTTGGAGCAATTGTTGTGGTCAGAGTTTCAGTTGTTGGTGCTTTACTTGTAGTTGTAGGAGGATTTGTGGTGATTGAAACTTCAGAGATTGTTTGAGAACTTGCTGTAGTTGGAGCTGCTGTTGCAGTTGGGGCAATTGTTGTGGTTGAGGCAATTGTTGTTGGTTGCCTTATCGTTGTTGTGGGAGTTTCATTTTTGGTTTGCCAACTTGATGTAGTTGGAGCTGCAGTTTCTGTTGGAACAATGATTGTGGTTGGTGCCATTGTTGTTTTCTGACCAACTGTTGTGGTCAGAGTTTCAGTTGTTGGTGCTTTACTTGTAGTTGTAGGAGGATTTGTGGTGGTTGAAACTTCAGAGATTGTTTGAGAACTTGCTGTAGTTCGAGCTGCTGTTGCTGTTGGGGCAATTGTTGTGGTTGAGGCAATTGTTGTTGGTTGCCTTATTGTTGTTGTGGGAGTTTCAGTTGTGGTTTGCCAACTTGATGTAGTTGGAGCTGCAGTTTCTGTTGGAACAATGATTGTGGTTGGTGCTATTGTTGTTTTCTGACCAACTGTTGTGGTCAGAGTTTCAGTTGTTGGTGCTTTACTTGTAGTTGTAGGAGGATTTGTGGTGGTTGAAACTTCAGAGATTGTTTGAGAACTTGCTGTAGTTGGAGCTGCTGTTGCAGTTGGAGCAATTGTTGTGGTTGAGGCAATTGTTGTTGGTTGCCTTATCGTTGTTGTGGGAGTTTCAGTTGTGGATTGCCAACTTGATGGAGTTGGAGCTGCAGTTTCTGTTGGAACAATGATTGTGGTTGGTGCCATTGTTGTTTTCTGACCAACTGTTGTGGTCAGAGTTTCAGTTGTTGGTGCTTTACTTGTAGTTGTAGGAGGATTTGTGGTGGTTGAAACTTCAGAGATTGTTTGAGAACTTGCTGTAGTTGGAGCTGCTGTTGCAGTTGGGGCAATTGTTGTGGTTGAGGCAATTGTTGTTGGTTGCCTTATTGTTGTTGTGGGAGTTTCAGTTGTGGTTTGCCAACTTGATGTAGTTGGAGCTGCAGTTTCAATTGGAGCAATTATCGTCGTATGTGCCATTGTTGTTCTCTGACCAATGGTTGTGGTCAGAGTTTCAGTTGTTGGTGCTTTACTTGTAGTTGTAGGAGGATTTGTGGTGATTGAAACTTCAGAGATTGTTTGAGAACTTGCTGTAGTTGGAGCTGCTGTTGCAGTTGGGGCAATTGTTGTGGTTGAGGCAATTGTTGTTGGTTGCCTTATTGTTGTTGTGGGAGTTTCAGTTGTGGTTTGCCAACTTGATGTAGTTGGAGCTGCAGTTTCAATTGGAGCAATTATCGTCGTTGGTGCCATTGTTGTTCTCTGACCAACGGTTGTGGTCAGAGTTTCAGTTGTTGGTGCTTTACTTGTAGTTGTAGGAGGATTTGTGGTGATTGAAACTTCAGAGATTGTTTGAGAACTTGCTGTAGTTGGAGCTGCTGTTGCAGTTGGGGCAATTGTTCTGGTTGAGGCAATTGTTGTTGGTTGCTTTATTGTTGTTGTGGGAGTTTCAGTTGTGGTTTGCCAACTTGATGTAGTTGGAGCTGCAGTTTCAATTGGAGCAATTATCGTCGTTGGTGCCATTGTTGTTCTCTGACCAACGGTTGTGGTCAGAGTTTCAGTTGTTGGTGCTTTACTTGTAGTTGTAGGAGGATTTGTGGTGCTTGAAACTTCAGCTGTAGCTTGAAAAATTGATGTGGTTGGAGTTGTAGTTGGAGCAATTTTTGTGGTCAGAGTTTCAGTTGTTGGTGCTTTACTTGTAGTTGGAGGAAGATTTGTGGTGGTTGAAGCTTCAGCCGTAGTTTGAATAATTGATGTGGTTGGAGCTGCTGTTGCAGTTGGGGCAATTGTTGTGGTTGAGGCAATTGTTGTTGGTTGCCTTATTGTTGTTGTGGGAGTTTCAGTTGTGGTTTGCCAACTTGATGTAGTTGGAGCTGCAGTTTCAATTGGAGCAATTATCGTCGTTGGTGCCATTGTTGTTCTCTGACCAACGGTTGTGGTCAGAGTTTCAGTTGTTGGTGGTTGACTTGTAGTTGTAGGAGGATTTGTGGTGATTGAAACTTCAGCTGTAGTTTGAATAATTGATGTGGTTGGAGTTGTAGTTGGAGCAATTGTTTTGGTTGAGGCAATTATTGTTTTCTGACCAACTGTTGTGGTCAGAGTTTCAGTTGTTGGTGCTTTACTTGTAGTTGTAGGAGGATTTGTGGTGGTTGAAAATTCTGCGATAGTTTGAGAACTTGCTGTAGTTGGAGCTGCTGTTGCAGTTGGGGCAATTGTTGTGGTTGAGGCAATTGTTGTTGGTTGCCTTATTGTTGTTGTGGGAGTTTCAGTTGTGGTTTGCCTACTTGATGCCATTGGAGCTTCAGGTTCAGTTGGAACAATTATTGTGGTTGGTGCCATTGTTGTTCTCTGACCAACTGTTGTGGTCAGAGTTTCAGTTGTTGGTGCTTTACTTGTAGTTGTAGGAGGATTTGTGGTGATTGAAACTTCAGCTGTAGTTTGAAAAATTGATGTGGTTGGAGTTGTAGTTGGAGCAATTGTTGTGGTCAGAGTTTCAGTTGTTGGTGCTTTACTTGTAGTTGGAGGAAGATTTGTGGTGGCTGAAGCTTCAGCTGTAGTTTGAATAATTGATGTGGTTGGTGCTGCTGTTGCAGTTGGGGCAATTGTTGTGGTTGAGGCAATTGTTGTTGGTTGCCTTATTGTTGTTGTAGGAGTTTCAGTTGTGTTTTGCCAACTTGATGTAGTTGGAGCTGCAGTTTCAATTGGAGCAATTATCGTCGTTGGTGCCATTGTTGTTCTCTGACCAACGGTTGTGGTCAGAGTTTCAGTTGTGGGTGCTTTACTTGTAGTTGGAGGAAGATTTGTGGTTGTTGAAGCTTCAGCTGTAGTTTGAGTACTTGCTGTGCTTGGAGGTGCTGTTGCAGTTGGAGGACTTGTTGTGGTTGGGGCAATTGTTGTTGGTTGGCTTATCGTTGTTGTGGGAGTTTCAGTTGTGGTTTGCGTACTTGATGTAATTGGAGCTTCTGTTTCAATTGGAAAAATTATTGTGGTTGGTGCCATTGTTGTTCTCTGACCAACTGTTGTGGTCAGAGTTTCAGTTGTTCGTGCTTTACTTGTAGTTGGAGGACGAATTGTGGTGGTTGAAGCTTCAGCTGTAGTTTGAGTACTTGCTGTGCTTGGAGGTGCTGTTGCAGTTGGAGGACTTGTTGTGGTTGAGGCAATTGTTGTTGGTTGGCTTATCGTTGTTGTGGGAGTTTCAGTTGTGGTTTGCCAACTTGATGTAGTTGGAGCTGCAGTTTCAATTGGAGCAATTATTGTCGTTGGTGCCATTGTTGTTCTCTGACCAACGGTTGTGGTCAGAGTTTCAGTTGTTGGTGCTTTACTTGTAGTTGTAGGAGGATTTGTGGTGATTGAAACTTCAGAGATTGTTTGAGAACTTGCTGTAGTTGGAGCTGCTGTTGCAGTTGGGGCAATTGTTGTGGTTGAGGCAATTGTTGTTGGTTGCCTTATTGTTGTTGTGGGAGTTTCAGTTGTGGTTTGCCAACTTGATGTAGTTGGAGCTGCAGTTTCAATTGGAGCAATTATCGTCGTTGGTGCCATTGTTGTTTTCTTACCAACGGTTGTGGTCAGAGTTTCAGTTGTTGGTGCTTTACTTGTAGTTGTAGGAGGATTTGTGGTGATTGAAACTTCAGAGATTGTTTGAGAACTTGCTGTAGTTGGAGCTGCTGTTGCAGTTGGGGCAATTGTTGTGGTTGAGGCAATTGTTGTTGGTTGCCTTATTGTTGATGTGGGAGTTTCAGTTGTGGTTTGCCAACTTGATGTAGTTGGAGCTGCAGTTTCAATTGGAGCAATTATCGTTGTTGGTGCCATTGTTGTTCTCTGACCAACGGTTGTGGTCAGAGTTTCAGTTGTTGGTGCTTTACTTGTAGTTGTAGGAGGATTTGTGGTGCTTGAAACTTCAGCTGTAGTTTGAAAAATTGATGTGGTTGGAGTTGTAGTTGGAGCAATTTTTGTGGTCAGAGTTTCAGTTGTTGCTGCTTTACTTGTAGTTGGAGGAAGATTTGTGGTGGTTGAAGCTTCAGCTGTAGTTTGAATAATTGATGTGGTTGGAGCTGCTGTTGCAGTTGGGGCAATTGTTGTGGTTGAGGCAATTGTTGTTGGTTGCCTTATTGTTGTTGTGGGAGTTTCAGTTGTGGTTTGCCAACTTGATGTAGTTGGAGCTGCAGTTTCAATTGGAGCAATTATCGTCGTTGGTGCCATTGTTGTTCTCTGACCAACGGTTGTGGTCAGAGTTTCAGTTGTTGGTGGTTTACTTGTAGTTGTAGGAGGATTTGTGGTGATTGAAACTTCAGCTGTAGTTTGAATAATTGATGTGGTTGGAGTTGTAGTTGGACCAATTGTTTTGGTTGAGGCAATTATTGTTTTCTGACCAACTGTTGTGGTCAGAGTTTCAGTTGTTGGTGCTTTACTTGTAGTTGTAGGAGGATTTGTGGTGGTTGAAAATTCTGCGATAGTTTGAGAACTTGCTGTAGTTGGAGCTGCTGTTGCAGTTGGGGCAATTGTTGTGGTTGAGGCAATTGTTGTTGGTTGCCTTATTGTTGTTGTGGGAGTTTCAGTTGTGGTTTGCCTACTTGATGCCATTGGAGCTTCAGGTTCAATTGGAACAATTATTGTGGTTGGTGCCATTGTTGTTCTCTGACCAACTGTTGTGGTCAGAGTTTCAGTTGTTGGTGCTTTACTTGTAGTTGGAGGAAGATTTGTGGTGGTTGAAGCTTCAGCTGTAGTTTGAGTACTTGCTGTGCTTGGAGGTGCTGTTGCAGTTGGAGGACTTGTTGTGGTTGGGGCAATTGTTGTTGGTTGGCTTATCGTTGTTGTGGGAGTTTCAGTTGTGGTTTGCGTACTTGATGTAATTGGAGCTTCTGTTTCAATTGGAAAAATTATTGTGGTTGGTGCCATTGTTGTTCTCTGACCAACTGTTGTGGTCAGAGTTTCAGTTGTTGGTGCTTTACTTGTAGTTGGAGGAAGATTTGTGGTGGTTGAAGCTTCAGCTGTAGTTTGAGTACTCGCTGTGCTTGGAGGTGCTGTTGCAGTTGGAGGACTTGTTGTGGTTGAGGCAATTGTTGTTGGTTGGCTTATCGTTGTTGTGGGAGTTTCAGTTGTGGTTTGCGTACTTGATGTAATTGGAGCTTCTGTTTCAATAGGAAAAATTATTGTGGTTGGTGCCATTGTTGTTCTCTGACCAACTGTTGTGGTCAGAGTTTCAGTTGTTGGTGCTTTACTTGTAGTTGGAGGACGAATTGTGGTTGTTGAAGCTTCAGCTGTAGTTTGAGTACTTGCTGTGCTTGGAGGTGCTGTTGCAGTTGGAGGACTTGTTGTGGTTGAGGCAATTGTTGTTGGTTGGCTTATCGTTGTTGTGGCAGTTTCAGTTGTGGTTTGCCAACTTGATGTAGTTGGAGCTGCAGTTTCAATTGGAGCAATTATTGTCGTTGGTGCCATTGTTGTTCTCTGACCAACGTTTGTGGTCAGAGTTTCAGTTGTTGGTGCTTTACTTGTAGTTGTAGGAGGATTTGTGGTGATTGAAACTTCAGAGATTGTTTGAGAACTTGCTGTAGTTGGAGCTGCTGTTGCAGTTAGGGCAATTGTTGTGGTTGAGCCAATTGTTGTTGGTTGCCTTATTGTTGTTGTGGGAGTTTCAGTTGTGGTTTGCCAACTTGATGTAGTTGGAGCTGCAGTTTCAATTGGAGCAATTATCGTCGTTGGTGCCATTGTTGTTTTCTTACCAACGGTTGTGGTCAGAGTTTCAGTTGTTGGTGCTTTACTTGTAGTTGTAGGAGGATTTGTGGTGGTTGAAACTTCAGAGATTGTTTGAGAACTTGCTGTAGTTGGAGCTGCTGTTGCAGTTGGAGCAATTGTTGTGGTTGAGGCAATTGTTGTTGGTTGCCTTATTGTTGTTGTGGGAGTTTCAGTTGTGGTTTGCCAACTTGATGTAGTTGGAGCTGCAGTTTCAATTGGAGCAATTATCGTCGTTGGTGCCATTGTTGTTTTCTGACCAACGGTGGTGGTCAGAGTTTCAGTTGTTCGTGCTTTACTTGTAGTTGTAGGAGGATTTGTGGTGATTGAAACTTCAGCTGTAGTTTGAAAAATTGATGTGGTTGGAGTTGTAGTTGGAGCAATTGTTGTGGTCAGAGTTTCAGTTGTTGGTGCTTTACTTGTAGTTGTAGGAGGATTTGTGGTGATTGAAACTTCAGAGATTGTTTGAGAACTCTCTGTAGTTGGAGCTGCTGTTGCAGTTGGGGCAATTGTTGTGGTTGAGGCAATTGTTGTTGGTTGCCTTATCGTTGTTGTGGGAGTTTCAGTTGTGGTTTGCCAACTTGATGTAGTTGGAGCTGCAGTTTCTGTTGGAACAATGATTGTGGTTGGTGCCATTGTTGTTTTCTGACCAACTGTTGTGGTCAGAGTTTCAGTTGTTGGTGCTTTACTTGTAGTTGTAGGAGGATTTGTGGTGGTTAAAACTTCAGAGATTGTTTGAGAACTTGCTGTAGTTGGAGCTGCTGTTGCTGTTGGGGCAATTGTTGTGGTTGAGGCAATTGTTGTTGGTTGCCTTATTGTTGTTGTGGGAGTTTCAGTTGTGGTTTGCCAACTTGATGTAGTTGGAGCTGCAGTTTCTGTTGGAACAATGATTGTGGTTGGTGCTATTGTTGTTTTCTGACCAACTGTTGTGGTCAGAGTTTCAGTTGTTGGTGCTTTACTTGTAGTTGTAGGAGGATTTGTGGTGGTTGAAACTTCAGAGATTGTTTGAGAACTTGCTGTAGTTGGAGCTGCTGTTGCAGTTGGAGCAATTGTTGTGGTTGAGGCAATTGTTGTTGGTTGCCTTATCGTTGTTGTGGGAGTTTCAGTTGTGGATTGCCAACTTGATGGAGTTGGAGCTGCAGTTTCTGTTGGAACAATGATTGTGGTTGGTGCCATTGTTGTTTTCTGACCAACTGTTGTGGTCAGAGTTTCAGTTGTTGGTGCTTTACTTGTCGTTGTAGGAGGATTTGTGGTGGTTGAAACTTCAGAGATTGTTTGAGAACTTGCTGTAGTTGGAGCTGCTGTTGCAGTTGGGGCAATTGTTGTGGTTGAGGCAATTGTTGTTGGTTGCCTTATTGTTGTTGTGGGAGTTTCAGTTGTGGTTTGCCAACTTGATGTAGTTGGAGCTGCAGTTTCAATTGGAGCAATTATCGTCGTATGTGCCATTGTTGTTCTCTGACCAATGGTTGTGGTCAGAGTTTCAGTTGTTGGTGCTTTACTTGTAGTTGTAGGAGGATTTGTGGTGGTTGAAAATTCTGCGATAGTTTGAGAACTTGCTGTAGTTGGAGCTGCTGTTGCAGTTGGGGCAATTGTTGTGGTTGAGGCAATTGTTGTTGGTTGCCTTATTGTTGTTGTGGGAGTTTCAGTTGTGGTTTGCCTACTTGATGCCATTGGAGCTTCAGGTTCAGTTGGAACAATTATTGTGGTTGGTGCCATTGTTGTTCTCTGACCAACGGTTGTGGTCAGAGTTTCAGTTGTTGGTGCTTTACTTGTAGTTGTAGGAGGATTTGTGGTGATTGAAACTTCAGAGATTGTTTGAGAACTTGCTGTAGTTGGAGCTGCTGTTGCAGTTGGGGCAATTGTTGTGGTTGAGGCAATTGTTGTTGGTTGCCTTATTGTTGTTGTGGGAGTTTCAGTTGTGGTTTGCCAACTTGATGTAGTTGGAGCTGCAGTTTCAATTGGAGCAATTATCGTTGTTGGTGCCATTGTTGTTCTCTGACCAACGGTTGTGGTCAGAGTTTCAGTTGTTCGTGCTTTACTTGTAGTTGTAGGAGGATTTGTGGTGATTGAAACTTCAGCTGTAGTTTGAAAAATTGATGTGGTTGGAGTTGTAGTTGGAGCAATTGTTGTGGTCAGAGTTTCAGTTGTTGGTGCTTTACTTGTAGTTGGAGGAAGATTTGTGGTGGTTGAAGCTTCAGCTGTAGTTTGAATAATTGATGTGGTTGGAGCTGCTGTTGCAGTTGGGGCAATTGTTGTGGTTGAGGCAATTGTTGTTGGTTGCCTTATTGTTGTTGTGGGAGTTTCAGTTGTGGTTTGCCAACTTGATGTAGTTGGAGCTGCAGTTTCAATTGGAGCAATTATCGTCGTTGGTGCCATTGTTGTTCTCTGACCAACAGTTGTGGTCAGAGTTTCAGTTGTTGGTGGTTTACTTGTAGTTGTAGGAGGATTTGTGGTGATTGAAACTTCAACTGTAGTTTGAATAATTGATGTGGTTGGAGTTGTAGTTGGAGCAATTGTTTTGGTTGAGGCAATTGTTGTTGGTTGCCTTATTGTTGTTGTGGGAGTTTCAGTTGTGGTTTGCCTACTTGATGCCATTGGAGCTTCAGGTTCAATTGGAACAATTATTGTGGTTGGTGCCATTGTTGTTCTCTGACCAACTGTTGTGGTCAGAGTTTCAGTTGTTGGTGCTTTACTTGTAGTTGGAGGAAGATTTGTGGTGGTTGAAGCTTCAGCTGTAGTTTGAGTACTTGCTGTGCTTGGAGGTGCTGTTGCAGTTGGAGGACTTGTTGTGGTTGGGGCAATTGTTGTTGGTTGGCTTATCGTTGTTGTGGGAGTTTCAGTTGTGGTTTGCGTACTTGATGTAATTGGAGCTTCTGTTTCAATTGGAAAAATTATTGTGGTTGGTGCCATTGTTGTTCTCTGACCAACTGTTGTGGTCAGAGTTTCAGTTGTTGGTGCTTTACTTGTAGTTGGAGGACGAATTGTGGTGGTTGAGGCTTCAGCTGTAGTTTGAGTACTTGCTGTGCTTGGAGGTGCTGTTGCAGTTGGAGGACTTGTTGTGGTTGGGGCAATTGTTGTTGGTTGGCTTATCGTTGTTGTGGGAGTTTCAGTTGTGGTTTGCGTACTTGATGTAATTGGAGCTTCTGTTTCAATTGGAAAAATTATTGTGGTTGGTGCCATTGTTGTTCTCTGACCAACTGTTGTGGTCAGAGTTTCAGTTGTTGGTGCTTTACTTGTAGTTGGAGGACGAATTGTGGTGGTTGAGGCTTCAGCTGTAGTTTGAGTACTTGCTGTGCTTGGAGGTGCTGTTGCAGTTGGAGGACTTGTTGTGGTTGAGGCAATTGTTGTTGGTTGGCTTATCGTTGTTGTGGGAGTTTCAGTTGTGGTTTGCGTACTTGATGTAATTGGAGCTTCTGTTTCAATTGGAAAAATTGTTGTGGTTGGTGCCATTGTTGTTCTCTGACCAACTGTTGTGGTCAGAGTTTCAGTTGTTGGTGCTTTACTTGTAGTTGGAGGAAGATTTGTGGTGGTTGAAGCTTCAGCTGTAGTTTGAATAATTGATGTGGTTGGAGCTGCTGTTGCAGTTGGGGCAATTGTTGTGGTTGAGGCAATTGTTGTTGGTTGCCTTATTGTTGTTGTGGGAGTTTCAGTTGTGGTTTGCCAACTTGATGTAGTTGGAACTGCAGCTTCAGTGGGAGCAATTGTTGTGGTTGTTGCCATTGTTATTCTCTGACCAAGTGTTGTTTTCCGAGTTTCACTTGTTGTTGGTGCTTTCCTCGTAGGTGTCGGAAGATTTGCCGTGGTTGGATTTCCAGTTGTGGTTTGACTACGTGCTGTTGTACGACCTACAGTTGTAAATGGTGCCATCGTTGTTGTTTCACCAAATGTTGTGGCGTGACTTTCAGTATTTGGAGCTACAGTTGTTCTGAAACATACATTTTGCCCGTTTTACCAATCTAATTTCAGATGGAGTTTTTTTCAGCACATTTTATAATAATTTCAAATGATACATTTATTTGTATTATCATACTTACAATAGTCCTGCACCTCCATTTACTGTCCAGCAGATATAAACTGTAGTTGAATAAAAATGTTCAGTTGTATTCACATCATATTATTTTGCATAAACAGGCAAATCCCTCACAACCATGACATGGATGTAACTTTAGGGCCAGATTTACATACACAAAGCTCACAGTGCAAAATGCAGCCTGTGAGAATGTGTTGGAGCGGTCACAGTCTGCCTTAAATGAATGTCTTATTTACAAAGGCTACAGCTCATTCCACAACATAAAAGCAAATGCAGTGCTGGACAAAATGTGTGCATATTTCAGCTGTGGCGGCTATTTTTGTTTGAATTAAATGTGCAATGAAAATCAGTATTGCCGTGATCAAATGGGAATGTTTTTGGGATGTAGACAGTACACATTTTATTTTTCCAAGAAATACATAAATTGCTGATTTATTCATCTGACCACCCAATGAAGATATACAGTAACATATTGCACTGATACCACACCGACAGTCAGAGGAAGGAAAATGTATGAGAGGGGGGGAATATGGGAATTGAAGTGTAGAATAGACTTGTTATGATTGCCAGTAAAACCAAGGAAATGGTAGATCACCACTAGAAGTATCCGAAAGTATTTACTCAAGCACACACACTCATAAACACACAGTGTGCATGAGACCGTAAAGATAGGAGGTGGGGATGGGTTGTGCCAAAGGGAAATCGATTTTGGAGGCAATGGTCTTTACCACTGGGCCACCATTGCATGATACCAGACATAGACATGATCAAATCAAAAATATAGACAGTAATTTGGCATGTTATTAGATTAATGGTATTGTATTAAAAATTATTACATTATTCATCAAAAGAATGTGCAGCACCTGGTTAATAATAATATACTAAATAAATATACTAAATAAATAATAAAATACTGTTGAATAATGATGGCTTAGACAACAATACTCTGCATTAGAAGCAAAGGAAAGATATAGCCTACTTACCCATGGTCACAAAGACCTTTATTTTTCTCCTGGTTTTTATACCATGATGTATAGAGAGAAACCATCTGAAAAGAAACAGAGGCAACACATCAATGACCATGCAAACAGAGATGTCATTGACTTTGCAGATAGATTTCTATACTTGTCTATCTTGATATGTGCAGGTATTGACAACATTGATTGATAGACAATGTTGAATGCTGATCTCTCTGCGATCTCACTCCATCCTCCTATCCTTCCTGGCAGCTGCAGGGATCTGCAGCACAGCCTTAGACTGCATTAAGTCCTATTTCTCTGGCCGAACCTCCCAGGTTACCTGGGCTGGTAAAGTATCAACCCCTCGTCCCCTTGTTACAGGAGTTCCACAGGGCTCAGTCCTCGGTCCCCTTCTCTTCTCCATCTACACCAGATCCCTTTTCCCTGTTATATCTGCTCACGGCATGCTGATGATACCCAAATCTTTCTCTCCTTTCCCCCATCTGACACACAGCTCTCTACCCGTATCTCCACTGCCTGAGACATATCACAGCTGGATGGACAACCACCATCTAAAGCTCAACCTAGGTAAGATGCAGCGGACTGAGACTATTGTGTTTCGGCAAAAAAAGTCATTGTGATTTTATGCCAAATAATGGTGACGTTTTACTCTTTAAATTTATTTTGCGATGCCTATGCATAAAATTACTGAGGTAGACAGTAAAAACAGTGACATGACCAAATTTTATATTGGTGAGCATCTAAATACATTCTCAAATGTTATTATTATTCAGTAGGGGAGACTGGAGATGGTTGTCATTCTTTTTACTCAGTTGTGACTCACTCAATTTCAGCATGTCACATAAGAGTAATTTCAACACTAGTGCAACCCTCCTGTTATGTTGCGGGTCAAATTGACCCATTTCAAAGTTTGAAAGTCCAGGAAAATTATGACAAAACATTTTTGCATGAAGCCTTTTCTGCTGGGCTTAATTACTGTAATGAACATGTAAATGAATTAAAAATTTGTAATTTGACGTGTTTGCAACCCCCCCCGCATGTCTATATTACACACATACTTTTTGGGCCGGCAGTGATAATGGAGGATACAAAGGGTAAAATTATCAAATTTAGACCAAAACTGATTTGTTTTCCTTTTCAATATGAGAGACAACCCAACCGCACACGCACATGCACATGCACACGCACTCGCACACTCACGCACACACATGCACACGCACACAATCGTGCACACACACAGACATAGACAGGCACACAGACAGACAGAGAGAGACAAAGACACACACACACATACACACATATAAACACACAGAATTTCTTCCTGGACCCCAATTACACCCCTTCCCACACTTTCTGCGGGGAAAATGCGAAATGTATCAAATATCAGACGAGAACGGGAAAACTCCACCCACACTCAGGGAGGATGGGCAATATATAAAAGGGACCCTGCATGTAGTCCTACCAATCTCTCAGAGGTTGAAAAGATGAGCAATATGAGCAGAAGAATGACAGCCCAAGTGGCTCTGGAACTCATGGTTGGCATTTTATATAGCACCTTTATCCAAAGTGCTATACAATTGATGCTTCTCATTCACCCATTCATACACACACTCACACACCGACGGCAATTGGCTGCCATGCAAGGCACCAACCAGCTCGTCAGGAGCATTTGGGGGTTAGGTGTCTTGCTCAGGGACACTTCGACACAGCCCAGACGACTGCTCTTACTGCCTGAGCCATGTTGCCCCACATCTTTGGTCAGGATAGAGGAGAAGTATATGAAAGGGGAAAGTTTCTGGAAGTGAAGATTATCTCGAGATCAATTCTGATCATGATGATGCATTTTCAGACGATGAGGGTTATGTCCCACGCCCATCAAATCCAAGAAGGTTTGATAATCGTGTGAAAGGAGCTGGCAGACGGGAGAGAGATAAGCTGGCAGCTATTAGTACAGTTTGGGACAAGTGGGTAGAGTGGCTGCCACTGCTCTACAACCCAGGTCCTAATGTCACCGTGGACGAAAGCCTGGTGGCATTCAGAGGTTTAGGCAATACATGCCTTCAAAGCCAGCAAAATATAGCATAAAGATGTAAACATTGTTAAAAATTAAATGTAGTTTCAACATGTATATTTCAATTTAAAGGGTCTATTTGACACCTAACAGAAGAGATGTGTTGTTTGAATTAATCAACGTGCCCCCATAACACACTATTTAAAAAATGTTGGAAAAAATAAATAAAATAAAATAAGAATGTGTTGAAACAAATGTGGTGAAAGGACTGAAAAAAACTTTTCATCAGTAACCATTATCTGTAAGAGGTGAAAAACTTGATTACACTAAATATTAATTTAATTGATATTAATTGAGCTAAAGATAATGTTTATGGAGAAAAATATGTTTTTTAAACTACTTCCAGATGGTGAAACATGCACCGGGTCAATTTGACCCGGGAACATTATTGCTGCTCCCTAAAGTTGAACATAACAGGTAATAGTATGTATACCTTGTATCCTCTTGCATTAATATAAGAAAAAGTTAAAAACTCACAAATACAACCTGTCACTTTGTGACAACCAACCCTCGATACAGGGTCATTTCTGACCGTTAGGACAACACGAGGATTAAATGGGTCATATTCATAATTCACTGGCTTGGTGATCTGTTTGGAAGACGTCAGATTATAGCAAACAATAGTAAATAAATGAACGGACAGCTTATAGTTATAATGATTTTGTTACCTTTTCATGTAAACAATTGTGTTGCATGGTTATTGGACTCCAAAATTGGTGCCAACTTATGACTGCAGGCTATCAATCGACTAAAATTTAGTCTTTCTTTGACATCGATGTTTCAGTTGAAAAAAAATAAAAAATAGACCAGCAGAATATTGCAGACTTCAAATGTGCTGACACCATCGGACATTTCTATGCACGGTTTGAAATTTTTTCTTTGCACCGAGATATTGCATAAACTCGTCATTCGCCTTGTTCACGGGTTCTCCTCTGGCTACACACCCTGCATTCTTTATAGGTCTACTGTGAAATCGTGTGTTAAGCTGAACTTACATTTTGTAATTGCTGTAAATTTTGCCGACAATAAACACAAGGTTTACAATCACAGGTTAGCCTTTAAAAAAAACTCACCCCATCTCCTTATCAAATGACATATTTGAGAATGGTCCAAAAAGCGATCACTTTGGAAATTAAATCTCTTCTACAGGCTACAGAATAACACCGCTGCGGAGTAAACTCCTCTGAGAATTAGCGGACTGGCCCTGATCACTTTGCCAGTTTTTTAAGGGTGTGTCAAGGGCGTGAAAAAAGTACGTTTTATTAATTTCAACACTCACTGTTTTGCTTGACAAGAAGAACATAGGAGTAGGCTACGACCTCAGAACAGCAAAGGGCGTATAAACATTGCACAGAAATATACATTCCAAACAAGACAAAGGAATGTCGCAATTGCACCTGTTCTGTAAAGGTGTGGAGTTTAAAACCGGCGTCGTCCCTTCATACAGCCGATTGTCACTAAAATAAAAGGTGAACAACCACATTCCCACCCTCTACCATCTGAGCCATTTGTTTCAATATGAACAATGATTGTCATTGATGTCAATACGCATTTTTCTGTCGGGATCATGTCGTGAACCAGCAAAACACGTTATAGCCTTACCGTTGCTTCTGGGGTGGTGGAATAATTGCCTGTACTTGGCGAGAGGGGGAGGAAGTGGTGTATGTTTAGACTTGATTTTAGATGTTTGACGAGCACGTAAGGGGGGGGGGGGGGGGGGGGGGGAACGGGGTGATTAAGCCGGTCTTAGAGGAGCTAATGGAATTGTAAAAGTGCAAACGTCCGTTGATTAATTAAATATATATATAGATATACTGTATGTATTTTAATATTATTACAACATGACTGAATGATTGAACATAATTTCCTCTAAATGTTCTCGTAAATATTTGTGATGATAAAACGATTATATATTCCTGTGCAATTACAGTCGAATAATTGTGCTACTAACAGACCGGTAACGGCGTTTTACTCGAAAGGTATACCTTGCTAAAGCTATTTACTTTTCTAGGCGTGTTCCTTTAGGAGGTTGCTTAGTCAGAGTTTCTACGTGCGACGTACTCCAGGAGTGATTATGACGTATATACAATTTTGGTCAAATCCTCCCTGTGCGGAGTTTGTATGTTCTCTCCGTGTTTGCGTGGGTTTCCTCCGGGTACTCCGGTTTCCTCCCACAGTCCAAAGACATGCAGGTTAAGCTGATCGGAGAATCTAAATTGTCCGTAGGTATGAGTGTGTGAGTGAATGGTGAGTGTGTGCCCTGCGATGGACTGGCAACCTGTCCAGGGTGTATTCCTGCCTTTCGCCCAATGTATTCTGGGATAGGCTCCAGCCCCCCTGCGACCCTGTTCACGATAAGCGGATTAAGATAATGGATGGATGGTCACCTCGACCCGCTACGCCACCTATTAATACGTCTTCTTTGGCGTTTTATTGAAATTATTTTAACATATTTGTCATGGTGCCTTGGAATCAGTGTTAATTTGCCAGAAGCATCATCACATTACAGGCGTAATTCACTATTTTCTATGATTAGCTGACGTTTTCAATAAAAGCGCACCAAGAAGCAAAACGCACCAACACGAGAACAACAAAAAAAGAAAAAAGAAGAAAGAAGCGGTCCCACAGCTTCACAGCAAACGGAATGGAGATATTGTTATAGGACGTGACGTGGAAATTATTTACTACCAGCAAAACAAAGAAAGAACTATGGTTAAAGTGTGCCCACTCTCTCCAGCCCACAGAGAGAGAGAGTGGGAAATCGTCAGTTTATAAATATCATTGAAAAGGCAATTAGGGAACATGTTCAATAAAGGACAACATGCATCCTTCGTAATGTAAAATAGTATTATTTGCGACAGTCCCATTAATGTGGTATTTTATGTAATACTATTAGCCATCTACAACTGTAGAATTATTAGTGTGCATATTGCCGATTGAGATGCAACTAAGAGCAACAGCTGATTTCAGAAGCTTGCGATCGTAACAATGGTGACCACTAGCGGAGTGAGCTGGCAACGTCCGTCTATACAGTATAGCTAAGAATGGTCCAGACCAGTGGTCTCCAACCCTGGTCCTGGAGAGCTACTGGGTCTGCTGGTTTTCGTTCTTACCCTGCAATTAACTATAATCAACTGCTCTAATTTAATTAATTAACTCACCTCACCTGGTTACCTTGGTCTCAACAGGTGCTGATTTTAAGGTGAAAACAAAAACCAGCAGACCCAGTAGCTCTCCAGGACCAGGGTTGGAGACCCCTGGTCCAGACCAACCTTACAAAAGTACGACGTACAGAAGGTATACTTAGCTAAGAATGTTTCAGGAAACACGCTGAAACCTAAAGGTACAGCTTAAGGTACAACTTACGAACGACGTAGCGCTAAGAAGGCTTCGGGAAACGCAGCCCATAATTATAATAGAACCATATATAATTATTGCTAAGCTTTAAGTTGCATGTCAATTGATAATTGACAAAATATAACACATTTAGCCTATTTTTTCATTTTTTTATTTTCAATATAAAACCCCTTGAGATTTACGATCTCATTTTCAAGGGGGTCCTTGCAGGTAAAACAGTTATTTGATCTGTACAAAACACCAAAGGAACAGCAAGTCTGTATGTATATGTAAGGCAGTTTATCTGCTGCGCCACTAGGTGGCGTTGTAGCCCTCAGTTATCGACCAGAGTTTGTTTATTTTAATGCTTTTTGATCCTTCTGATATACCGTAGGTTTGATGCGTGTTGAACGTAGGACGCCATTTTATTTTTAATGTACGTCCATCCATCCATCCATTATCTTAACCCGCTTATCCTGAACAGGGTTGCAGGGGGGCTGGAGCCTATCCCAGCATACATTGGGCGAAAGGCAGGAATACACCCTGGACAGGTTGCCAGTCCATCGCAAGGCACACACACCATTCACTCACACACTCATACCTATGGGCAATTTCGACTCTCCAATCAGCCTAACCTGCATGTCTTTGGACTGTGGGAGGAAACCAACGCAAGCACGGGGAGAACATGCAAACTCCACATGGAGAGGCCCCAGCCGACCAGGATTCAAACCCAGGACCTCCTTGCTGTGAAGCAAGGAGGTGCCGCCCTTTAATGTACGTTATCAACCTTATATGTAAGTCACGTTATTTCTGTGGGTGAAAAGAATATCAGATTGCTAAGTAAGTACCACACTGAAGTTTTTATGAGCTATACTGAATGTTAAACTGTTAAGCAGTTAAATGCTGGGTAATTTGCATAACTAGCAATTTTGTTTCTCTATAAAATACCGAGTGGAATATGGCTAGCAATGAGATGAAATGTGTTATGGTAACAGCTACAGGTTGTTGAAATGTATTAGCATTAGTTACTGTGATGCACTAGCATGTAATTGTACAGAGCACAAACTCAGAATGTACGTTATCAACCTTATAGAGACTGTGCTGGAGAATAAAAAACCATCTCCCCACCATTCCCGAACCCCTTTGTCTCCCGCGTGGATTCCTTCTACACACAACCGTCCGCCAAATAATTATAGAACACAACGCAGAGTAGCAGCGGGTCGTTGGAGAGCGAGAGAGACAGGGTTACATATAGATAATCTCTGTGCTTTTTGTATGATAAATCAGAGTCAATCCATAGCCCCAGATATTTTACACACACAACCTTAGTGAGCAGCGCACCAGGTCAGATGTAAAAATAGAAAAAAATATCAGTAGCAGAATTAAGCCTTTGCCTTGTACCCTTTCAGATGGTTTTCAGATTCTGCCAGAACATCAAAGCTCCACCCTCTCTGATGTGATGTAACATGTACTGGCATAGGTGGTATGTAGCCCTGCCTTCTGTGGCAACATCTTCTACGGGCTGCACAGCAACCACACAGCAAGCCAAGCACTGTAGCGCAGGGTATGACAGAGAGTGGGGGAAAAGGGAGGGAGCATACACTGAAGACACATAGATGTATAGCTCATTGAGAGACAGGGAGACAAAGACAAAACATACACAGGAGACAGAAAGAGCACAGACACACACTCAATCACTCACATTATTTTTCTGATGCAGCGACGGCTTGATTTTCAACATCAGTTGATGAGTGTTGTGAGAAACGTCAAACAAGAAGTTGCTTGACTGGTTGACACAAGACATCACCCAGTCGCTGGTATGCATCTCATTAAGTAAGTTGTTACTGGGAAGCGTTTTGACAGAATTGAAGCAAGGATTGTTCCATGCTTTGATATGTACAGTACCCAAAGTATAAAATAAAACTACACAAAGTCACAAAAGAGGTTTGTGTTCACATACAATTTTCTCCAGATTGGTTCAGCATTGCATTGCATTGTATTATAGACTTTTAGCAGACACTTTTTTCCAGAGGAACGTACAATAAAGTGCAAATCAGAACCAGGGACAAATGTGCTGAAGACTCTAGAGGGAAGTACGGTTCCAAGTCCTAGAGTGATCACATAGATAAGAAATTTAACCTCGGTAGAATAATCAGATAAATTTACAAGTAGCAGTATCACAGTTGGCAGCTAGAATACCCCGAATACTAAAATAATTAAACACAAGTGCCATTATTACTTATAGCATACACATAGTAAACATGGCTAATTATTACAGTGAGGTAAGGGAGGGAAAGGTGCAGCCTGAAAAGGTGAGTTTTCAGTCTGCACTTGAAAGTGGTCAAAGACTCCTGACATCCACAGGAAGGTCATTCCACCACCGTGGGGCCAGAACAGACAGAAGTCATGACCGGGAAGTGCAGGTGCGATGTAGGGGAGGCATCAGGCATTCAGAGGTATAGGGTTTGATTAGTGTTTGGATGTATGCTGGTGCTGATCCCTTAATTGACTGGTATGCGAGCAACAATGTTTTCAATTTGATGCCATGTGAGCCATAGCCAGCAGCCAGTGGAGGTTGGTGAGCATTACATTACATTACATAACATTTGGCAGACGCTCTTATCCAGAACGACGTACAGTTGATTAGTCTAAGCAGGAGACAGTCCTCCCCTGGAGCAATGTGGCCCAATGGCTGTGCGGATCTTATTGTGGTTACACCGGGGATCGGACCACCGGCCTTGTGGGTCCCAGTCTTGTACCTTAACCACTACGCTACTAGTTGACTCAGAGCAGAGGGGTGATGTGAGTTTAACACATTTTTGTGTTAAAACATTGTTACTAGACCATTGTAAATCCCTTCCTATCATTGAAAAAGGCTCAGTGACATGTTGACTCGCCCTCTGCCTGTTTTTATAGTCCTTAAATTCGGGTTTCAAAATATACAGTTGACGAGCCATCCCTCTATACCAAAACACTGTATAGCTGTATGATAATTCAAGCTCATTGGTTGAAAATTGGTTCCAAAGGCCACAGCCAATGGTGTGGGGGTGTTTCAACGTCAGCGCGTTTACAGAGAAGGGGGAGGGATAAACAGTGGTTGTGGTTTCAGGTTGTTTGTTGTTGCAATTCCTCTCTTGACCATTAAAAGTCTTAAATTACCTATTGTACCTTTAAGGCTGCTTTGATTAAATTATTCCAAGCACCGTGGCCATAACACAAAACCATTCGAACAGAAACCACATTAGGTTTCCTGAGCCCCAAAATAGGCACCAAGTGAAACTTCTGCATGCTGCTTAGTTTCCCAAAAGTCTTTGCTTTGGTGCAATTGGGAGTTTACTCATTTCCATCAAGGCACCAACTGTAGGCTATGGAAGAAAATATTGGTCAAAAAGATTTTAAATGACTATATTTGTATTTATTCACTTAATTTTATGCAATCCAAATTGCAGACCCCCTCTTTGCAACCATGAGACTTCCACTATTACAGACACGCAAGACAAACACTGCACACAACACGCTTTACATTTGACCAAAAACAGTAACAGTAATAAACAACGCACAGCGAGTGCATTTAAAAATGTTTTACCGCTTAAAACAAAAAGTTTACCTGAGTCCGCCAAACAAAACAGGAACCAGGTGGTATTTCTTGAGGGGATTTTATTTTATTTTTATTTTTATTTTTTTTTGTTCATGGAAAGTGCCAGGTGGGAGGGGCTATGCCCATATAACTCTGGGCATTTATAGCTCCAGGAGAGGGTTGACTGGAGAGTTTTCTTTTTTTTGGGAGTTGGAGTTGGAGTTGGAGTTGGAGTGCCGTGGGCCTACTTTCCAGGCATAGCCGAAGTACACGGCATTTTTATTTGTATTTTCCTTTGTTTGTGTTGTTCAGTTTTCTTCTTAAGTTTATTATTATTATTATAATTATTTTGTCGTTGTAAATATTTCTGCACCACCACCATCGCACCTGGAAATAAAATACACCTTCAGCACCTCATCACCACAGTCCCTCGTCTGTGTCCTCCACCCTCGGCGCACCCCAACAGGAATCCTTCCTCACACTCTGCGGGGGACCCCGAACACTCTCCTCCCAAACCCTAGGGAACCCAAAGACACATTCTTGAATTCTAACTTTAAAGTGAACTTTGAACAGTCAGTCCCAGAAATTGTAGAGAGTGATCAGAATATGTTCATCCCTGCTTGCCAAGGCTTTCACAATGTGATAATGTTCTCTGAAGGGGGCACCAGGCAGGCCAGGCCTCCTATTATTACCTTATTATTACCCAATACAAGAATGCATTTGATATGGTTGAATTGTCCTATTATTTTGAAGTCCTGGAGCGGTTTGGGTGTGGAGAAAGTTTTAGTAAGTGGGTTAGACTTTTATTAAAGGATCCATATGTTGAGGTAGTGACTATTTATACTTTATCAAGACCAATCAGGATCAATCGAGGGAGCAGGCAAGGGTGTCCTCTGTCACTGCTTTCATAACTTTACATACCTGGGTATACAGATTGTTCCCTGAAGAAAAGAACTGCTTCAAATTTGACTTCAGTTTCTTAACAGTGCCAGCTTCCTAACAGAGGCAACCATATTTGTGCCAAGATTGGCTGTATGTTTCAGGTCATTGTCGTGCTGAACCATTGCCTCAATCTTGCGTGTACTCTGGAGCAGATTTTCTTCAAGGACCTCTCTGTATTTGGCTGCATTCATCCTTTCCTCAATTCTGACCAGTTTCCCTGTCCCTGCCGCTGAGAAGCACCCCTATAACATGATGCCACCACCATGCTTCACCGTAGGGATGGTATTAGCAATAGATGCCTGGTGTAGCCAGATAAAGTGCTTGGTGTTCTGCCCAAAGAGTTACATTTTTGTCTCATCAGACCAGATAATCTGTTTCTCCATGCTCTCAGTCCAATGCCATATGCCTTTTACTCAAGAGTGGCTTCTAGAGTGGTCTAGCCACTCTACCAATTAAAGCTAACAGGATGCACCTGTCGATAATTTGCCAAGCCACAGCAAAGGTTCTGAATACTTATGTAAATGAGAGATGTATTTTTAATACATTTACAAAACTTTCAAAAGACATGTTTTCACTTTGTCATTATGAGTGTGGATAACTATAGATAGCTTATACAAAACTATAGATACAAGCTGGTAAAAAAATATTCTTTATTGACAACTTTCGCACAATACATGAATGTCTCCTCTTCAGAGGTCATGATTAAGAAAGCAGTACAGATTATTTCTACATACCATGATAAATAGATTATCAAAATATTATCACTTTATTATTTTGAAAAAAACGTACAGTTTACTGCCTGTGTATTACTTCTTCAAATAAACATTACAGAAGTAAAAACATTCTAATGTCTAACCTGCTAATTGGCATTGACTTGGAATAAATATGGATACATAATTTCCTGCAATTAAATAATAAATAGAAGTTGAGAGAATTAAATAAACAAAGATTTACATTTTAAATACAAGTATAATATTAAATATTATGGAGCAAAGCAGTTGGGATAATTTTCATGTTTGACAGATATTAATAAATAAAGATGAATAGCTCACATCGTCCAGCCATGCAGTTGCTATTCATCATGAACTTAGAACACTTATAATAGAACATTGATTATGATAAGACTTGGTCTTCAGGTTCCAGCTGAACGACGAGCTCCGCCCTCAGATGGGATGCACCACATACTGCTGCAGGTGGTAGGCCTGCCTCCTGCGCCAACGTCTCTTGATGGCCGCACAGCAACCACACAGCAGACACTGCAACGCAGAGCGAGAGGAAGTTAGAGAGAGAGAGAGAGAGAGAGAGAGAGAGAGAGAGAAAGAGAGAGAGAGAGAGAGAGAGGGGGGGGACAGAGGAGAGAGAGAGAGAGAGAAAGAGAGAGAGAGAGAGAGAGAGAGAGAGAGAGAGAGAAAGAGAGGGGGGACAGAGGAGAGAGAGAGAGAGAGAGAGAGAGAGAGAGAAAGAGACAGAGGGAGAGGCCAAGAGCATGAGAAAGAGTGAGGGAAAGTAAAAGAGAGAGAGAGAAAGAGAGAGCACTACCATAAATAGAGCTTACACTGCCATTAGCTGTGTAGCTCATTGAGACAGAAGGAGAAAGCCAGAGACAGCACATACAGTACCCCACTGTCCACACACACACACACACACATATACACACACTGCAGTACTTACACACAGGAGGATCCAGAAGGGGAGAAGGATGAGGACAACACCAATGGGGATTATGATGGCCAGGGCCCATCCCGGGAACCTGCCTGCAGTACTTGTGATCAGTAGGAGGACAGGGCTGCTGCTTGTGGTGGTTGGGGCTGCAGTGGTGACCAAACCTGAAAGTACAGGCACAAAAGAGTCACTGAAATGATTCAAGCAGGGATATTATGCAGCAAGAAGGCTGATTTTCAGTGATACGGTAGCTCCAGTCCATTCCATGATAAAATGAGATTTGGTGATTTCACAATGCTGCAAACAACATATAATCTGAACAAGAAGTAAATGGTAATCTGGGTAGCTGTACATGTGTATGTGGTCAGTGGTGGCACAATGTATCACAGTATCAAAAATACAATTGTATTAGATAAACTACAGCGTATCCTGTTTTTTGATGCAAGAACAACTTTCTTTTCAGCATGAGTAGATTGGTGCCGTGAGAAACTTACCACTAACTTGTAATACCGCAGAGAGGAATGGGCTTGGTTGCTGGATGTCACCTTCCCGGTATACATACGTCACATTTGCATGAATCTCATTGTCCATGTGGCTGCAGGAAGACATGTAAAGGAAGAAGTGGAGAAATGTTATCCCCGTGCTTATCAAACTTAACTTTCTAGATTTTTTACATTACATTAGTGGCATTTGGCAGACGCTCTTATCCAGAGTGACGTACAGTTGATTAGACTAAGCAGGAGACAATCCTCCCATGGAGCAATGCAGGGTTAAGGGCCTTGCTCAAGGGCCCAACGGCTGTGCGGATTTTACCGGGATTAGAACAACCAACCTTGGCTGTCCCAGTCATTTACCGCAACCACTACGCTACAGGTCGCCCCTGCAATGTTTACTGCAGGGGCAGTATGTCTGTGACTTACGTATAATTTCCATTTGGGAAGGTGAAAGGCTCTGCACCTGGGCTGCCCAGCAATCCGTTCAACTGTAGGTTGAAGCAAAAACAAACAAGTGAGCAAAACTTATCAGAAAATTAAAATACCTCCAGCCCATACACAAAGGCAGTTTCCCATCCATGTACTAAACTGATGCCAACTGATAGAGTGCAAGTAGGAAGGCTGAAAAAGTTTCATACGGTTATAGCTGGACATTGTTTGAGTTATGCTGGGGTCTATGTAAAGCTTGCTCTAGTCCATACTTGAAGTTCATTGTTACTACGTGACTGTGCAGCATGCTGTGGGGAAAGGCTCACCAGACTGTTAGCCGACTCCTGGATTCTCTGTTGCGTCTCTTGCCTGAGTTCAAATTTTTCTGGAAAGGTCACGTTGTCTATCTTATAGCTCAGACGCAAGGCAAAGGAATTTGGTGTTAATCCTGAAAAGTAGTGGACAACAGTAGGAAGATTAAAAAAAGACATTTTATTCAGCCTTTTTCTTTTAGATTTTCGAAGCATCTTAGGTTCATTTAGGTTCAAAAGTCATTATTCACTGAGTGACATTTTATAAAATGACAATATTCCATTGAATAATAGTCCAGTGACACATTATAAAAAAGGTTACTATGAAAGTAGTGCATTAAAAATAGCTGAAAGATGACAAGGTACAGTCGTACAGATGGTGCATGTGGACGTCTGACGTACTCTGATAGGTGAGTTCATCAATGCTGACTGGATTCAGCTTGCTGGCACGACGGTTCAAGAAAGCAATGACCTTGGAGAGTACCTCACTCTCATCCGGAGCACGAAGGAGGGTGTGGAACACAAATTGGAAAAAGATAAAAACCGTGCCCACTCTGTAGAAACACAGGGAGACAACTTTAGGATTAATTATCCATTAAAAAAGCTTGGAAAGGTTAGTCATATCACTGGGAGGATGACAACTCTAAAATCAAGGATTAAAACAGGAACATACACGGTGTTTGGGGCTGTTGTGACAGGCGGAGCTGTAGTGGTGACTGGACCTGAAAGTACAGAAACAAAATAATGAATAGAAATGAATCGAGCACGGATTTCATCAAGCAAAAAGACTGATTTTCAGTTATCAAATTTTATTGAGAAAAAAGCTGATGGTGATGCTGTAGCACCAGCATGTGAATTTCTAGGAAACACAGATGTAACATCCTTTCCAATGGAACAAATGTAACAAAATATAATCTGAACAGGAAGTAAATACTAATATGGGCAGCTGTACCTCTGTGTGTGGTCATTGGTGACAGATAGATACATAGATAGATACTTTATTCATCCCGAGGGAAATTTTAAATGACAAGGCAATTAAGACAAGGCAAGGTCATGGTATTCATTTGTTAAAATACAGGCACGGATTTCATCAAGACAAAAGACTGATTTTAGATTATGTTTTAGCTCTAGCAGGTGAATTTCTAGTAAACACGAAGCTGTCCTTTCAACCTTAACCTGAGCTACAGACAATGGACAAGCCTTCTAACAACATACAATCTGATCAGGAAGTCAATAGCCATATGGGCAGCTGTATATCTGTGTGCGGTCAGTGGTGATACAATGACAAGGTCATGGTGTTCATTTGTTAAAATACAGGTAATCATGTTTTAATGATGTGAGAATAGAATAGCTTGTTTTTTCACATGAATTGATGGGAGGCATGAGAAACTTACCATTAATTCCCAGTATCGCAGACAGAAAGTCGCTTGGCTTGCTGATGTCAGCTTCCTGATAGACGTACTCCACACTGGCCTCAATTTCATTGGGCTGATGGCTGCAGAAAGATGTGTAAAGGAAGAAGTAAAGAAAAGTTTGCCGCGTGCTTATCAAATGCAGGTTTTGTAGATGCTACCAGATGGATACATTTTCAAATCATCTCCATGAAGATATGTCAAATTCATATTTTTACAAAGTAATTTCCAAAATTTTCAGGATTGTGACTTACGTATAGTTTGCTTGCGGGAAGGTGAAAGGAGATTCATTAGGTTGGTTCAGCAATCCATTCATCTGGAGGTAGAAGCAGAAATAAACAAGTGAACAAAGATTATCAAGAAATGAAACGATCATCCTCACTGCTTTATGAGGTTTGACGTACTGGTAAACTGACCAGTAACAGTGAAATTAATTGCACTGTTTTTTCTGCATGATGCAGAAACCTGGCATGTAAAGCTAAAGATAATATTGTGCTAAACAGGTGTCTACAGCATACATGGTATGTGCAGTTTAACCCTTAAGCTACAGAATCTAACATCATTTTTACAGTAACTTATACACATAATGTACAGGATGTGACGAGGACTCCTCTAAGCCAAATCATATCCGATAACCATAAAAGAGCAAAGTTAAAAATGATAGCAGAGACTTCAGCCCACACATGCTGGGAGTTACCCATCCATCTACAGGAAGATACCAACTGATATCCTTCAAGTAGGAAGGCTGCAAGAAGTATTCTGATACTGTTACCGCCAGACACTAGTTTCGGTACTGTCAGGGTTTCTATAAGGAATTACCTGGTCTACAATTAAATACTTTTTGTTACAACTTTACTGCGCTACGTGCTCACGGGGAAGGCTCACCAGAGTGTTGACTGAGCCCTGAATTCGCTGTTGCGTCTCACTCCTGAGGGAAACATTCTGTGGAAAGCTCACGTCGTTCATCTTATAGGCCAGTTGCAAAGCAAATGAATTATCGCTTAATCCTGAAAAATAAATGGTAGCAGGGAGATTAGAAAAACAAAAAAATGTGTTTTGTTCTTTTTTGTAACTGCTCAGATCACTTATAATTGTGTCACTGATGTGCATATTTTACATTCATGCACCATAGAATGGAATGCTGCTTCTGAATGCACCATTCTCAAAGTCATTAGAGACTTTTTTAACTGAGTTACATTTTATACAATGACAAAACATCAGGGTTACTAGATAGTATTATTTTTACACATAATGGAAAAAGGTCCTATGAAAGTAGGGAAATCAAAATGGCTGAAAGATGACAGGGGACATTGTCAGAGATCCGGCGTGTAGACGTGTGACGTACGCTCATATGTGAGATTCTGCACCCGCACGGTATTATTCAGCCGGATTTCATCTCCATTCAAGAAGGGATTGCCCCGAGAGAGAACCTCACTCTCAGTGGGGACAGTGTTGGTGGTGTGGAACACGAGTCGGGGAAAGATAAAAACAGGACCCACTCTGCAGAAACACATGGGGATAGCAGTAGGATTAGTAGTCCGTTAAACAACCGGTTGGACATTATTTCACTGGCAGGATGACGGCTCTAAAATCTTAAGATGAATACAGGAACATACGTTGTAATTGGGACTGTTGTGACAGGGGGGACGATTGTGACAGGGGGAGCTGTCGTGGTGGTCGGACCTGAAAGTACAGAAGCAAAATAATTAATAGAAATGAATCAAGCACGGATTTCATCAAGCAAAAAGACTGATTTTCAATTATGTTTTAGCTCCAGCAGGTGAATTTCTAGTAAACACGAAGCTGTCCTTTCAACCATAACATGAGCTACAGACAATTGACAAGCCTTCTAACAACATACAATCTGAACAGGAAGTAAATAGCCATATGGGCAGCTGTATATCTGTGTGCGGTCAGTGGTGATACAATGACAAGGTCATGGTGTTCATTTGTTAAAATACAGGTAATCATGTTTTAATGATGTGAGAATAGCTTGTTTTTTCACATGAATTGATGGGAGGCATGAGAAACTTACCATTAATTCCCAGTATCGCAGACAGAAAGTCGCTTGGCTTGCTGATGTCAGCTTCCTGATAGACGTACTCCACACTGGCCTCAATTTCATTGGGCTGATGGCTGCAGAAAGATGTGTAAAGGAAGAAGTAAAGAAAAGTTTGCCGCGTGCTTATCAAATGCAGGTTTTGTAGATGCTACCACATGGATACATTTGCAAATCATCTCCATGAAGATATGTCAAATTCATATTTTTACAAAGTAATTTCCAAAATGTCAGGATTGTGACTTACGTATAGTTTGCTTGCGGGAAGGTGAAAGGAGATTCATTAGGTTGGTTCAGCAATCCGTTCATCTGGAGGTAGAAGCAGAAATAAACAAGTGAACAAAGATTATCAAGAAATGAAACGATCATCCTCACTGCTTTATGAGGTTTGACGTATTGGTAAACTGACCAGTAACAGTGAAATTAATTGCACTGTTTTTTCTGCATGATGCAGAAACCTGGCATGTAAAGCTAAAGATAATATTGTGCTAAACAGGTGTCTACAGCATACATGGTATGTGCAGTTTAACCCTTAAGCTACAGAATCTAACATCATTTTTACAGTAACTTATACACATAATGTACAGGATGTGACGAGGACTCCTCTAAGCCAAATCATATCCGATAACCATGAAAGAGCAAAGTTAAAAATGATAGCAGAGACTTCAGCCCACACATGCTGGGAGTTACCCATCCATCTACAGGAAGATACCAACTGATATCCTTCAAGTAGGAAGGCTGCAAGAAGTATTCTGATACTGTTACGGCCAGACACTAGTTTCAGTACTGTCAGGGTTTCTATAAGGAATGACCTGGTCTACAATTAAAGACTTTTTGTTACTATTTTATTGCGCTACATGCTGACGGGGAAGGCTCACCAGAGTGTTGACTGAGCCCTGAATTCGCTGTTGCGTCTCACTCCTGAGGGAAACATTCTGTGGAAAGCTCACGTCGTTCATCTTATAGGCCAGTTGCAAAGCAAATGAATTATCGCTTAATCCTGAAAAATAAATGGTAGCAGGGAGATTAGAAAAACAAAAAAATGTGTTTTGTTCTTTTTTGTAACTGCTCAGATCACTTATGTTTGTGTCACTGATGTGCATATTTTACATTCATGCACCATAGAATGGAATGCTGCTTCTGAATGCACCATTCTCAAAGTCATTAGAGACTTTTTTAACTGAGTTACATTTTATACAATGACAAAACGTCAGGGTTACTGGATAGTATTATTTTTACACATAATGGAAAAAGGTCCTATGAAAGTAGGGAAATCAAAATGGCTGAAAGATGACAGGGGACATTGTCAGAGATCCGGCGTGTAGACGTGTGACGTACGCTCATATGTGAGATTCTGCACCCGCACGGTATTATTCAGCCGGATTTCATCTCCATTCAAGAAGGGATTGCCCCGAGAGAGAACCTCACTCTCAGTGGGGACAGTGTTGTTGGTGTGGAACACGAGTCGGGGAAAGATAAAAACAGGACCCACTCTGCAGAAACACATGGGGATAGCAGTAGGATTAGTAGTCCGTTAAACAACCGGTTGGACATTATTTCACTGGCAGGATGACGGCTCTAAAATCTTAAGATGAATAGAGGAACATACGTTGTAATTGGGACTGTTGTGACAGGGGGGACGATTGTGACAGGGGGAGCTGTCGTGGTGGTCGGACCTGAAAGTACAGAAGCAAAATAATTAATAGAAATGAATCAAGCACGGATTTCATCAAGCAAAAAGACTGATTTTCAATTATGTTTTAGCTCCAGCAGGTGAATTTCGAGGAAACACAAAGCTGTCCTTTCAACCATAACATGAGCTACAGACAATTGACAAGCCTTCGAACAACATACAATCTGAACAGGAAGTAAATAGCCATATGGGCAGCTGTATATCTGTGTGCGGTCAGTGGTGATACAATGACATGGTCATGGTATTCATTTGTTAAAATACAGGTAATCATGTTTTAATGATGTGAGAATAGAATAGCTTGTTTTTTCACATGAATTGATGGGAGGCATGAGAAACTTACCATTAATTCCCAGTATCGCAGACAGAAAGTCGCTTGGCTTGCTGATGTCAGCTTCCTGATAGACGTACTCCACACTGGCCTCAATTTCATTGGGCTGATGGCTGCAGAAAGATGTGTAAAGGAAGAAGTAAAGAAAAGTTTGCCGCGTGCTTATCAAATGCAGGTTTTGTAGATGCTACCACATGGATACATTTGCAAATCATCTCCATGAAGATATGTCAAATTCATATTTTTACAAAGTAATTTCCAAAATGTCAGGATTGTGACTTACGTATAGTTTGCTTGCGGGAAGGTGAAAGGAGATTCATTAGGTTGGTTCAGCAATCCGTTCATCTGGAGGTAGAAGCAGAAATAAACAAGTGAACAAAGATTATCAAGAAATGAAACGATCATCCTCACTGCTTTATGAGGTTTGACGTACTGGTAAACTGACCAGTAACAGTGAAATTAATTGCACTGTTTTTTCTGCATGATGCAGAAACCTGGCATGTAAAGCTAAAGATAATATTGTGCTAAACAGGTGTCTACAGCATACATGGTATGTGCAGTTTAACCCTTAAGCTACAGAATCTAACATCATTTTTACAGTAACTTATACACATAATGTACAGGATGTGACGAGGACTCCTCTAAGCCAAATCATATCCGATAACCATAAAAGAGCAAAGTTAAAAATGATAGCAGAGACTTCAGCCCACACATGCTGGGAGTTACCCATCCATCTACAGGAAGATACCAACTGATATACTTCAAGTAGGAAGGCTGCAAGAAGTATTCTGATACTGTTACGGCCAGACACTAGTTTCAGTACTGTCAGGGTTTCTATAAGGAATGACCTGGTCTACAATTAAGGACTTTTTGTTACTATTTTATTGCGCTACATGCTGACGGGGAAGGCTCACCAGAGTGTTGACTGAGCCCTGAATTCGCTGTTGCGTCTCACTCCTGAGGGAAACATTCTGTGGAAAGCTCACATCGTTCATCTTATAGGCCAGTTGCAAAGCAAATGAATTATCGCTTAATCCTGAAAAATAAATGGTAGCAGGGAGATTAGAAAAACAAAAAAATGTGTTTTGTTCTTTTTTGTAACTGCTCAGATCACTTATGATTGTGTCACTGATGTGCATATTTTACATTCATGCACCATAGAATGGAATGCTGCTTCTGAATGCACCATTCTCAAAGTCTTTAGAGACTTTTTTAACTGAGTTACATTTTATACAATGACAAAACATCAGGGTTACTGGATAGTATTATTTTTACACATAATGGAAAAAGGTCCTATGAAAGTAGGGAAATCAAAATGGCTGAAAGATGACAGGGGACATTGTCAGAGATCCGGCGTGTAGACGTGTGACGTACGCTCATATGTGAGATTCTGCACCCGCACGGTATTATTCAGCCGGATTTCATCTCCATTCAAGAAGGGATTGCCCCGAGAGAGAACCTCACTCTCAGTGGGGACAGTGTTGGTGGTGTGGAACACGAGTCGGGAAATGATAAAAACAGGACCCACTCTGCAGAAACACATGGGGATAGCAGTAGGATTAGTAGTCCGTTAAACAACCGGTTGGACATTATTGCACTGGCAGGATGACGGCTCTAAAATCTTAAGATGAATACAGGAACATACGTTGTAATTGGGACTGTTGTGACAGGGGGGACGATTACGACTGGGGGAGCTGTCGTGGTGGTCGGACCTGAAAGTACAGAAGCAAAATAATTAATAGAAATGAATCAAGCACGGATTTCATCAAGCCAAAAGACTGATTTTCAATTATGTTTTAGCTCTAGCAGGTGAATTTCTAGTAAACACGAAGCTGTGCTTTCAACCTTAACCTGAGCTACAGACAATTGACAAGCCTTCTAACAACATACAATCTGATCAGGAAGTAAATTGCCATATGGGCAGCTGTATATCTGTGTGCGGTCAGTGGTGATACAATGACAAGGTCATGGTATTCATTTGTTAAAATACAGGTAATCATGTTTTAATGATGTGAGAATAGAATAGCTTGTTTTTTCACATGAATTGATGGGAGGCATGAGAAACTTACCATTAATTCCCAGGATCGCAGACAGAAAGTCGCTTGGCTTGCTGATGTCAGCTTCCTGATAGACGTACTCCACACTGGCCTCAATTTCATTGGGCTGATGGCTGCAGAAAGATGTGTAAAGGAAGAAGTAAAGAAAAGTTTGCCGCGTGCTTATCAAATGCAGGTTTTGTAGATGCTACCACATGGATACATTTGCAAATCATCTCCATGAAGATATGTCAAATTCATATTTTTACAAAGTAATTTCCAAAATGTCAGGATTGTGACTTACGTATAGTTTGCTTGCGGGAAGGTGAAAGGAGATTCATTAGGTTGGTTCAGCAATCCGTTCATCTGGAGGTAGAAGCAGAAATAAACAAGTGAACAAAGATTATCAAGAAATGAAACGATCATCCTCACTGCTTTATGAGGTTTGACGTACTGGTAAACTGACCAGTAACAGTGAAATTAATTGCACTGTTTTTTCTGCATGATGCAGAAATCTGGCATGTAAAGCTAAAGATAATATTGTGCTAAACAGGTGTCTACAGCATACATGGTATGTGCAGTTTAACCCTTAAGCTACAGAATCTAACATCATTTTTACAGTAACTTATACACATAATGTACAGGATGTGACGAGGACTCCTCTAAGCCAAATCATATCCGATAACCATAAAAGAGAAAAGTTAAAAATGATAGCAGAGACTTCAGCCCACACATGCTGGGAGTTACCCATCCATCTACAGGAAGATACCAACTGATATACTTCAAGTAGGAAGGCTGGAAGAAGTATTCTGATACTGTTACGGCCAGACACTAGTTTCAGTACTGTCAGGGTTTCTATAAGGAATGACCTGGTCTACAATTATAGACTTTTTGTTACTATTTTATTGCGCTACATGCTGACGGGGAAGGCTCACCAGAGTGTTGACTGAGCCCTGAATTCGCTGTTGCGTCTCACTCCTGAGGGAAACATTCTGTGGAAAGCTCACGTCGTTCATCTTATAGGCCAGTTGCAAAGCAAATGAATTATCGCTTAATCCTGAAAAATAAATGGTAGCAGGGAGATTAGAAAAACAAAAAAATGTGTTTTGTTCTTTTTTGTAACTGCTCAGATCACTTATGTTTGTGTCACTGATGTGCATATTTTACATTCATGCACCATAGAATGGAATGCTGCTTCTGAATGCACCATTCTCAAAGTCTTTAGAGACTTTTTTAACTGAGTTACATTTTATACAATGACAAAACGTCAGGGTTACTGGATAGTATTATTTTTACACATAATGGAAAAAGGTCCTATGAAAGTAGGGAAATCAAAATGGCTGAAAGATGACAGGGGACATTGTCAGAGATCCGGCGTGTAGACGTGTGACGTACGCTCATATGTGAGATTCTGCACCCGCACGGTATTATTCAGCCGGATTTCATCTCCATTCAAGAAGGGATTGCCCCGAGAGAGAACCTCACTCTCAGTGGGGACAGTGTTGGTGGTGTGGAACACGAGTCGGGGAAAGATAAAAACAGGACCCACTCTGCAGAAACACATGGGGATAGCAGTAGGATTAGTAGTCCGTTAAACAACCGGTTGGACATTATTTCACTGGCAGGATGACGGCTCTAAAATCTTAAGATGAATACAGGAACATACGTTGTAATTGGGACTGTTGTGACAGGGGGGACGATTGTGACAGGGGGAGCTGTCGTGGTGGTCGGACCTGAAAGTACAGAAGCAAAATAATTAATATAAATGAATCAAGCACAGATTTCATCAAGCCAAAAGACTGATTTTCAATTATGTTTCAGCTCCAGCAGGTGAATTTCGAGGAAACACAAAGCTGTCCTTTCAACCTTAACATGAGCTACAGACAATTGACAAGCCTTCTAACAACATACAATCTGAACAGGAAGTAAATAGCCATATGGGCAGCTGTATATCTGTGTGCGGTCAGTGGTGATACAATGACAAGGTCAGGGTGTTCATTTGTTAAAATACAGGTAATCATGTTTTAATGATGTGAGAATAGCTTGTTTTTTCACATGAATTGATGGGAGGCATGAGAAACTTACCATTAATTCCCAGTATCGCAGACAGAAAGTCGCTTGGCTTGCTGATGTCAGCTTCCTGATAGACGTACTCCACACTGGCCTCAATTTCATTGGGCTGATGGCTGCAGAAAGATGTGTAAAGGAAGAAGTAAAGAAAAGTTTGCCGCGTGCTTATCAAATGCAGGTTTTGTAGATGCTACCACATGGATACATTTGCAAATCATCTCCATGAAGATATGTCAAATTCATATTTTTACAAAGTAATTTCCAAAATGTCAGGATTGTGACTTACGTATAGTTTGCTTGCGGGAAGGTGAAAGGAGATTCATTAGGTTGGTTCAGCAATCCATTCATCTGGAGGTAGAAGCAGAAATAAACAAGTGAACAAAGATTATCAAGAAATGAAACGATCATCCTCACTGCTTTATGAGGTTTGACGTACTGGTAAACTGACCAGTAACAGTGAAATTAATTGCACTGTTTTTTCTGCATGATGCAGAAACCTGGCATGTAAAGCTAAAGATAATATTGTGCTAAACAGGTGTCTACAGCATACATGGTATGTGCAGTTTAACCCTTAAGCTACAGAATCTAACATCATTTTTACAGTAACTTATACACATAATTTACAGGATGTGACGAGGACTCCTCTAAGCCAAATCATATCCGATAACCATAAAAGAGCAAAGTAAAAAATGATAGCAGAGACTTCAGCCCACAGATGCTGGGAGTTACCTATCCATCTACAGGAAGATACCAACTGATATCCTTCAAGTAGGAAGGCTGCAAGAAGTATTCTGATACTGTTACCGCCAGACACTAGTTTCGGTACTGACAGGGTTTCTATAAGGAATGACCTGGTCTACAATTAAATACTTTTTGTTACTACTTTACTGCGCTACATGCTGACGGGGAAGGCTCACCAGAGTGTTGACTGAGCCCTGAATTCGCTGTTGCGTCTCACTCCTCAGGGAAACATTCTGTGGAAAGCTCACGTCGTTCATCTTATAGGCCAGTTGCAAAGCAAATGAATTATCGCTTAATCCTGAAAAATAAATGGTAGCAGGGAGATTAGAATAACAAAAAAATGTGTTTTGTTCTTTTTTGTAACTGCTCAGATCACTTATGTTTGTGTCACTGATGTGCATATTTTACATTCATGCACCATAGAATGGAATGCTGCTTCTGAATGCACCATTCTCAAAGTCTTTAGAGACTTTTTTAACTGAGTTACATTTTATACAATGACAAAACGTCAGGGTTACTGGATAGTATTATTTTTACACATAATGGAAAAAGGTCCTATGAAAGTAGGGAAATCAAAATGGCTGAAAGATGACAGGGGACATTGTCAGAGATCCGGCGTGTAGACGTGTGACGTACGCTCATATGTGAGATTCTGCACCCGCACGGTATTATTCAGCCGGATTTCATCTCCATTCAAGAAGGGATTGCCCCGAGAGAGAACCTCACTCTCAGTGGGGACAGTGTTGGTGGTGTGGAACACGAGTCGAGGAAAGATAAAAACAGGACCCACTCTGCAGAAACACATGGGGATAGCAGTAGGATTAGTAGTCCGTTAAACAACCGGTTGGACATTATTTCACTGGCAGGATGACGGCTCTAAAATCTTAAGATGAATACAGGAACATACGTTGTAATTGGGACTGTTGTGACAGGGGGGACGATTGTGACAGGGGGAGCTGTCGTGGTGGTCGGACCTGAAAGTACAGAAGCAAAATAATTAATAGAAATGAATCAAGCACGGATTTCATCAAGCAAAAAGACTGATTTTCAATTATGTTTTAGCTCCAGCAGGTGAATTTCGAGGAAACACAAAGCTGTCAATTCAACCATAACATGAGCTACAGACAATTGACAAGCCTTCTAACATCATACAATCTGAACAGGAAGTAAATAGCCATATGGGCAGCTGTATATCTGTGTGCGGTCAGTGGTGATACAATGACATGGTCATGGTATTCATTTGTTAAAATACAGGTAATCATGTTTTAATGATGTGAGAATAGAATAGCTTGTTTTTTCACATGAATTGATGGGAGGCATGAGAAACTTACCATTAATTCCCAGTATCGCAGACAGAAAGTCGCTTGGCTTGCTGATGTCAGCTTGCTGATAGACGTACTCCACACTGGCCTCAATTTCATTGGGCTGATGGCTGCAGAAAGATGTGTAAAGGAAGAAGTAAAGAAAAGTTTGCCGCGTGCTTATCAAATGCAGGTTTTGTAGATGCTACCACATGGATACATTTGCAAATCATCTCCATGAAGATATGTCAAATTCATATTTTTACAAAGTAATTTCCAAAATGTCAGGATTGTGACTTACGTATAGTTTGCTTGCGGGAAGGTGAAAGGAGATTCATTAGGTTGGTTCAGCAATCCGTTCATCTGGAGGTAGAAGCAGAAATAAACAAGTGAACAAAGATTATCAAGAAATGAAACGATCATCCTCACTGCTTTATGAGGTTTGACGTATTGGTAAACTGACCAGTAACAGTGAAATTAATTGCACTGTTTTTTCTGCATGATGCAGAAACCTGGCATGTAAAGCTAAAGATAATATTGTGCTAAACAGGTGTCTACAGCATACATGGTATGTGCAGTTTAACCCTTAAGCTACAGAATCTAACATCATTTTTACAGTAACTTATACACATAATGTACAGGATGTGACGAGGACTCCTCTAAGCCAAATCATATCCGATAACCATGAAAGAGCAAAGTTAAAAATGATAGCAGAGACTTCAGCCCACACATGCTGGGAGTTACCCATCCATCTACAGGAAGATACCAACTGATATCCTTCAAGTAGGAAGGCTGCAAGAAGTATTCTGATACTGTTACGGCCAGACACTAGTTTCAGTACTGTCAGGGTTTCTATAAGGAATGACCTGGTCTACAATTAAAGACTTTTTGTTACTATTTTATTGCGCTACATGCTGACGGGGAAGGCTCACCAGAGTGTTGACTGAGCCCTGAATTCGCTGTTGCGTCTCACTCCTGAGGGAAACATTCTGTGGAAAGCTCACGTCGTTCATCTTATAGGCCAGTTGCAAAGCAAATGAATTATCGCTTAATCCTGAAAAATAAATGGTAGCAGGGAGATTAGAAAAACAAAAAAATGTGTTTTGTTCTTTTTTGTAACTGCTCAGATCACTTATGTTTGTGTCACTGATGTGCATATTTTACATTCATGCACCATAGAATGGAATGCTGCTTCTGAATGCACCATTCTCAAAGTCTTTAGAGACTTTTTTAACTGAGTTACATTTTATACAATGACAAAACGTCAGGGTTACTGGATAGTATTATTTTTACACATAATGGAAAAAGGTCCTATGAAAGTAGGGAAATCAAAATGGCTGAAAGATGACAGGGGACATTGTCAGAGATCCGGCGTGTAGACGTGTGACGTACGCTCATATGTGAGACTCTGCACCCGCACGGTATTATTCAGCCGGATTTCATCTCCATTCAAGAAGGGATTGCCCCGAGAGAGAACCTCACTCTCAGTGGGGACAGTGTTGTTGGTGTGGAACACGAGTCGGGGAAAGATAAAAACAGGACCCACTCTGCAGAAACACATGGGGATAGCAGTAGGATTAGTAGTCCGTTAAACAACCGGTTGGACATTATTTCACTGGCAGGATGACGGCTCTAAAATCTTAAGATGAATAGAGGAACATACGTTGTAATTGGGACTGTTGTGACAGGGGGGACGATTGTGACAGGGGGAGCTGTCGTGGTGGTCGGACCTGAAAGTACAGAAGCAAAATAATTAATAGAAATGAATCAAGCACGGATTTCATCAAGCAAAAAGACTGATTTTCAATTATGTTTTAGCTCCAGCAGGTGAATTTCTAGTAAACACAAAGCTGTCCTTTCAACCATAACATGAGCTACAGACAATTGACAAGCCTTCTAACAACATACAATCTGAACAGGAAGTAAATAGCCATATGGGCAGCTGTATATCTGTGTGCGGTCAGTGGTGATACAATGACATGGTCATGGTGTTCATTTGTTAAAATACAGGTAATCATGTTTTAATGATGTGAGAATAGCTTGTTTTTTCACATGAATTGATGGGAGGCATGAGAAACTTACCATTAATTCCCAGTATCGCAGACAGAAAGTCGCTTGGCTTGCTGATGTCAGCTTCCTGATAGACGTACTCCACACTGGCCTCAATTTCATTGGGCTGATGGCTGCAGAAAGATGTGTAAAGGAAGAAGTAAAGAAAAGTTTGCCGCGTGCTTATCAAATGCAGGTTTTGTAGATGCTACCACATGGATACATTTTCAAATCATCTCCATGAAGATATGTCAAATTCATATTTTTACAAAGTAATTTCCAAAATGTCAGGATTGTGACTTACGTATAGTTTGCTTGCGGGAAGGTGAAAGGAGATTCATTAGGTTGGTTCAGCAATCCGTTCAGCTGGAGGTAGAAGCAGAAATAAACAAGTGAACAAAGATTATCAAGAAATGAAACGATCATCCTCACTGCTTTATGAGGTTTGACGTATTGGTAAACTGACCAGTAACAGTGAAATTAATTGCACTGTTTTTTCTGCATGATGCAGAAACCTGGCATGTAAAGCTAAAGATAATATTGTGCTAAACAGGTGTCTACAGCATACATGGTATGTGCAGTTTAACCCTTAAGCTACAGAATCTAACATCATTTTTACAGTAACTTATACACATAATGTACAGGATGTGACGAGGACTCCTCTAAGCCAAATCATATCCGATAACCATAAAAGAGCAAAGTTAAAAATGATAGCAGAGACTTCAGCCCACACATGCTGGGAGTTACCCATCCATCTACAGGAAGATACCAACTAATATACTTCAAGTAGGAAGGCTGCAAGAAGTATTCTGATACTGTTACCGCCAGACACTAGTTTCGGTACTGTCAGGGTATCTATAAGGAATGACCTGGTCTACAATTAAATACTTTTTGCTACAACTTTACTGCGCTACATGCTCACGGGGAAGGCTCACCAGAGTGTTGACTGAGCCCTGAATTCGCTGTTGCGTCTCACTCCTCAGGGAAACATTCTGTGGAAAGCTCACGTCGTTCATCTTATAGGCCAGTTGCAAAGCAAATGAATTATCGCTTAATCCTGAAAAATAAATGGTAGCAGGGAGATTAGAAAAACAAAAAAATGTGTTTTGTTCTTTTTTGTAACTGCTCAGATCACTTATAATTGTGTCACTGATGTGCATATTTTACATTCATGCACCATAGAATGGAATGCTGCTTCTGAATGCACCATTCTCAAAGTCATTAGAGACTTTTTTAACTGAGTTACATTTTATACAATGACAAAACATCAGGGTTACTGGATAGTATTATTTTTACACATAATGGAAAAAGGTCCTATGAAAGTAGGGAAATCAAAATGGCTGAAAGATGACAGGGGACATTGTCAGAGATCCGGCGTGTAGACGTGTGACGTACGCTCATATGTGAGATTCTGCACCCGCACGGTATTATTCAGCCGGATTTCATCTCCATTCAAGAAGGGATTGCCCCGAGAGAGAACCTCACTCTCAGTGGGGACAGTGTTGGTGGTGTGGAACACGAGTCGGGGAAAGATAAAAACAGGACCCACTCTGCAGAAACACATGGGGATAGCAGTAGGATTAGTAGTCCGTTAAACAACCGGTTGGACATTATTTCACTGGCAGGATGACGGCTCTAAAATCTTAAGATGAATACAGGAACATACGTTGTAATTGGGACTGTTGTGACAGGGGGGACGATTGTGACAGGGGGAGCTGTCGTGGTGGTCGGACCTGAAAGTACAGAAGCAAAATAATTAATAGAAATGAATCAAGCACGGATTTCATAAAGCAAAAAGACTGATTTTCAATTATGTTTTAGCTCCAGCAGGTGAATTTCTAGTAAACACAAAGCTGTCCTTTCAACCATAACATGAGCTACAGACAATTGACAAGCCTTCTAACAACATACAATCTGAACAGGAAGTAAATAGCCATATGGGCAGCTGTACATCTGTGTGCGGTCAGTGGTGATACAATGACAAGGTCATGGTGTTCATTTGTTAAAATACAGGTAATCATGTTTCAATGATGTGAGAATAGCTTGTTTTTTCACATGAATTGATGGGAGGCATGAGAAACTTACCATTAATTCCCAGTATCGCAGACAGAAAGTCGCTTGGCTTGCTGATGTCAGCTTCCTGATAGACGTACTCCACACTGGCCTCAATTTCATTGGGCTGATGGCTGCAGAAAGATGTGTAAAGGAAGAAGTAAAGAAAAGTTTGCCGCGTGCTTATCAAATGCAGGTTTTGTAGATGCTACCACATGGATACATTTTCAAATCATCTCCATGAAGATATGTCAAATTCATATTTTTACAAAGTAATTTCCAAAATGTCAGGATTGTGACTTACGTATAGTTTGCTTGCGGGAAGGTGAAAGGAGATTCATTAGGTTGGTTCAGCAATCCGTTCAGCTGGAGGTAGAAGCAGAAATAAACAAGTGAACAAAGATTATCAAGAAATGAAACGATCATCCTCACTGCTTTATGAGGTTTGACGTATTGGTAAACTGACCAGTAACAGTGAAATTAATTGCACTGTTTTTTCTGCATGATGCAGAAACCTGGCATGTAAAGCTAAAGATAATATTGTGCTAAACAGGTGTCTACAGCATACATGGTATGTGCAGTTTAACCCTTAAGCTACAGAATCTAACATCATTTTTACAGTAACTTATACACATAATGTACAGGATGTGACGAGGACTCCTCTAAGCCAAATCATATCCGATAACCATAAAAGAGCAAAGTTAAAAATGATAGCAGAGACTTCAGCCCACACATGCTGGGAGTTACCCATCCATCTACAGGAAGATACCAACTGATATACTTCAAGTAGGAAGGCTGCAAGAAGTATTCTGATACTGTTACCGCCAGACACTAGTTTCGGTACTGTCAGGGTATCTATAAGGAATGACCTGGTCTACAATTAAATACTTTTTGCTACAACTTTACTGCGCTACATGCTCACGGGGAAGGCTCACCAGAGTGTTGACTGAGCCCTGAATTCGCTGTTGCGTCTCACTCCTCAGGGAAACATTCTGTGGAAAGCTCACGTCGTTCATCTTATAGGCCAGTTGCAAAGCAAATGAATTATCGCTTAATCCTGAAAAATAAATGGTAGCAGGGAGATTAGAAAAACAAAAAAATGTGTTTTGTTCTTTTTTGTAACTGCTCAGATCACTTATAATTGTGTCACTGATGTGCATATTTTACATTCATGCACCATAGAATGGAATGCTGCTTCTGAATGCACCATTCTCAAAGTCATTAGAGACTTTTTTAACTGAGTTACATTTTATACAATGACAAAACATCAGGGTTACTGGATAGTATTATTTTTACACATAATGGAAAAAGGTCCTATGAAAGTAGGGAAATCAAAATGGCTGAAAGATGACAGGGGACATTGTCAGAGATCCGGCGTGTAGACGTGTGACGTACGCTCATATGTGAGATTCTGCACCCGCACGGTATTATTCAGCTGGATTTCATCTCCATTCAAGAAGGGATTGCCCCGAGAGAGAACCTCACTCTCAGTGGGGACAGTGTTGGTGGTGTGGAACACGAGTCGGGGAAAGATAAAAACAGGACCCACTCTGGAGAAACACATGGGGATAGCAGTAGGATTAGTAGTCCGTTAAACAACCGGTTGGACATTATTTCACTGGCAGGATGACGGCTCTAAAATCTTAAGATGAATACAGGAACATACGTTGTAATTGGGACTGTTGTGACAGGGGGGACGATTGTGACAGGGGGAGCTGTCGTGGTGGTCGGACCTGAAAGTACAGAAGCAAAATAATTAATAGAAATGAATCAAGCACGGATTTCATAAAGCAAAAAGACTGATTTTCAATTATGTTTTAGCTCCAGCAGGTGAATTTCTAGTAAACACAAAGCTGTCCTTTCAACCATAACATGAGCTACAGACAATTGACAAGCCTTCTAACAACATACAATCTGAACAGGAAGTAAATAGCCATATGGGCAGCTGTACATCTGTGTGCGGTCAGTGGTGATACAATGACAAGGTCATGGTGTTCATTTGTTAAAATACAGGTAATCATGTTTCAATGATGTGAGAATAGCTTGTTTTTTCACATGAATTGATGGGAGGCATGAGAAACTTACCATTAATTCCCAGTATCGCAGACAGAAAGTCGCTTGGCTTGCTGATGTCAGCTTCCTGATAGACGTACTCCACACTGGCCTCAATTTCATTGGGCTGATGGCTGCAGAAAGATGTGTAAAGGAAGAAGTAAAGAAAAGTTTGCCGCGTGCTTATCAAATGCAGGTTTTGTAGATGCTACCACATGGATACATTTTCAAATCATCTCCATGAAGATATGTCAAATTCATATTTTTACAAAGTAATTTCCAAAATGTCAGGATTGTGACTTACGTATAGTTTGCTTGCGGGAAGGTGAAAGGAGATTCATTAGGTTGGTTCAGCAATCCGTTCAGCTGGAGGTAGAAGCAGAAATAAACAAGTGAACAAAGATTATCAAGAAATGAAACGATCATCCTCACTGCTTTATGAGGTTTGACGTATTGGTAAACTGACCAGTAACAGTGAAATTAATTGCACTGTTTTTTCTGCATGATGCAGAAACCTGGCATGTAAAGCTAAAGATAATATTGTGCTAAACAGGTGTCTACAGCATACATGGTATGTGCAGTTTAACCCTTAAGCTACAGAATCTAACATCATTTTTACAGTAACTTATACACATAATGTACAGGATGTGACGAGGACTCCTCTAAGCCAAATCATATCCGATAACCATAAAAGAGCAAAGTTAAAAATGATAGCAGAGACTTCAGCCCACACATGCTGGGAGTTACCCATCCATCTACAGGAAGATACCAACTGATATACTTCAAGTAGGAAGGCTGCAAGAAGTATTCTGATACTGTTACGGCCAGACACTAGTTTCGGTACTGTCAGGGTTTCTATAAGGAATGACCTGGTCTACAATTAAATACTTTTTGCTACAACTTTACTGCGCTACATGCTCACGGGGAAGGCTCACCAGAGTGTTGACTGAGCCCTGAATTCGCTGTTGCGTCTCACTCCTCAGGGAAACATTCTGTGGAAAGCTCACGTCGTTCATCTTATAGGCTAGTTGCAAAGCAAATGAATTATCGCTTAATCCTGAAAAATAAATGGTAGCAGGGAGATTAGAAAAACAAAAAAATGTGTTTTGTTCTTTTTTGTAACTGCTCAGATCACTTATAATTGTGTCACTGATGTGCATATTTTACATTCATGCACCATAGAATGGAATGCTGCTTCTGAATGCACCATTCTCAAAGTCATTAGAGACTTTTTTAACTGAGTTACATTTTATACAATGACAAAACATCAGGGTTACTGGATAGTATTATTTTTACACAGAATGGAAAAAGGTCCTATGAAAGTAGGGAAATCAAAATGGCTGAAAGATGACAGGGGACATTGTCAGAGATCCGGCGTGTAGACGTGTGACGTACGCTCATATGTGAGATTCTGCACCCGCACGGTATTATTCAGCCGGATTTCATCTCCATTCAAGAAGGGATTGCCCCGAGAGAGAACCTCACTCTCAGTGGGGACAGTGTTGGTGGTGTGGAACACGAGTCGGGGAAAGATAAAAACAGGACCCACTCTGCAGAAACACATGGGGATAGCAGTAGGATTAGTAGTCCGTTAAACAAACGGTTGGACATTATTTCACTGGCAGGATGACGGCTCTAAAATCTTAAGATGAATACAGGAACATACGTTGTAATTGGGACTGTTGTGACAGGGGGGACGATTGTGACAGGGGGAGCTGTCGTGGTGGTCGGACCTGAAAGTACAGAAGCAAAATAATTAATAGAAATGAATCAAGCACGGATTTCATCAAGCAAAAAGACTGATTTTCAATTATGTTTTAGCTCCAGCAGGTGAATTTCTAGTAAACACAAAGCTGTCCTTTCAACCATAACATGAGCTACAGACAATTGACAAGCCTTCTAACAACATACAATCTGAACAGGAAGTAAATAGCCATATGGGCAGCTGTATATCTGTGTGCGGTCAGTGGTGATACAATGACAAGGTCATGGTGTTCATTTGTTAAAATACAGGTAATCATGTTTTAATGATGTGAGAATAGCTTGTTTTTTCACATGAATTGATGGGAGGCATGAGAAACTTACCATTAATTCCCAGAATCGCAGACAGAAAGTCGCTTGGCTTGCTGATGTCAGCTTCCTGATAGACGTACTCCACACTGGCCTCAATTTCATTGGGCTGATGGCTGCAGAAAGATGTGTAAAGGAAGAAGTAAAGAAAAGTTTGCCGCGTGCTTATCAAATGCAGGTTTTGTAGATGCTACCACATGGATACATTTTCAAATCATCTCCATGAAGATATGTCAAATTCATATTTTTACAAAGTAATTTCCAAAATGTCAGGATTGTGACTTACGTATAGTTTGCTTGCGGGAAGGTGAAAGGAGATTCATTAGGTTGGTTCAGCAATCCGTTCAGCTGGAGGTAGAAGCAGAAATAAACAAGTGAACAAAGATTATCAAGAAATGAAACGATCATCCTCACTGCTTTATGAGGTTTGACGTATTGGTAAACTGACCAGTAACAGTGAAATTAATTGCACTGTTTTTTCTGCATGATGCAGAAACCTGGCATGTAAAGCTAAAGATAATATTGTGCTAAACAGGTGTCTACAGCATACATGGTATGTGCAGTTTAACCCTTAAGCTACAGAATCTAACATCATTTTTACAGTAATTTATACACATAATGTACAGGATGTGACGAGGACTCCTCTAAGCCAAATCATATCCGATAACCATAAAAGAGCAAAGTTAAAAATGATAGCAGAGACTTCAGCCCACACATGCTAGGAGTTACCCATCCATCTACAGGAAGATACCAACTGATATACTTCAAGTAGGAACGCTGCAAGAAGTATTCTGATACTGTTACGGCCAGACACTAGTTTCAGTACTGTCAGGGTTTCTATAAGGAATGACCTGGTCTACAATTAAAGACTTTTTGTTACTATTTTATTGCGCTACATGCTGACGGGGAAGGCTCACCAGAGTGTTGACTGAGCCCTGAATTCGCTGTTGCGTCTCACTCCTGAGGGAAACATTCTGTGGAAAGCTCACGTCGTTCATCTTATAGGCCAGTTGCAAAGCAAATGAATTATCGCTTAATCCTGAAAAATAAATGGTAGCAGGGAGATTAGAAAAACAAAAAAAATGTGTTTTGTTCTTTTTTGTAACTGCTCAGATCACTTATGTTTGTGTCACTGATGTGCATATTTTACATTCATGCACCATAGAATGGAATGCTGCTTCTGAATGCACCATTCTCAAAGTCTTTAGAGACTTTTTTAACTGAGTTACATTTTATACAATGACAAAACGTCAGGGTTACTGGATAGTATTATTTTTACACAGAATGGAAAAAGGTCCTATGAAAGTAGGGAAATCAAAATGGCTGAAAGATGACAGGGGACATTGTCAGAGATCCGGCGTGTAGACGTGTGACGTACGCTCATATGTGAGATTCTGCACCCGCACGGTATTATTCAGCCGGATTTCATCTCCATTCAAGAAGGGATTGCCCCGAGAGAGAACCTCACTCTCAGTGGGGACAGTGTTGGTGGTGTGGAACACGAGTCGGGGAAAGATAAAAACAGGACCCACTCTGCAGAAACACATGGGGATAGCAGTAGGATTAGTAGTCCGTTAAACAAACGGTTGGACATTATTTCACTGGCAGGATGACGGCTCTAAAATCTTAAGATGAATACAGGAACATACGTTGTAATTGGGACTGTTGTAACAGGGGGGACGATTGTGACAGGGGGAGCTGTCGTGGTGGTCGGACCTGAAAGTACAGAAGCAAAATAATTAATAGAAATGAATCAAGCACGGATTTCATCAAGCAAAAAGACTGATTTTCAATTATGTTTTAGCTCCAGCAGGTGAATTTCTAGTAAAGACAAAGCTGTCCTTTCAACCATAACATGAGCTACAGACAATTGACAAGCCTTCTAACAACATACAATCTGAACAGGAAGTAAATAGCCATATGGGCAGCTGTAGATCTGTGTGCGGTCAGTGGTGATACAATGACAAGGTCATGGTGTTCATTTGTTAAAATACAGGTAATCATGTTTTAATGATGTGAGAATAGCTTGTTTTTTCACATGAATTGATGGGAGGCATGAGAAACTTACCATTAATTCCCAGTATCGCAGACAGAAAGTCGCTTGGCTTGCTGATGTCAGCTTCCTGATAGACGTACTCCACACTGGCCTCAATTTCATTGGGCTGATGGCTGCAGAAAGATGTGTAAAGGAAGAAGTAAAGAAAAGTTTGCCGCGTGCTTATCAAATGCAGGTTTTGTAGATGCTACCACATGGATACATTTTCAAATCATCTCCATGAAGATATGTCACATTCATATTTTTACAAAGTAATTTCCAAAATGTCAGGATTGTGACTTACGTATAGTTTGCTTGCGGGAAGGTGAAAGGAGATTCATTAGGTTGGTTCAGCAATCCGTTCAGCTGGAGGTAGAAGCAGAAATAAACAAGTGAACAAAGATTATCAAGAAATGAAACGATCATCCTCACTGCTTTATGAGGTTTGACGTATTGGTAAACTGACCAGTAACAGTGAAATTAATTGCACTGTTTTTTCTGCATGATGCAGAAACCTGGCATGTACAGCTAAAGATAATATTGTGCTAAACAGGTGTCTACAGCATACATGGTATGTGCAGTTTAACCCTTAAGCTACAGAATCTAACATCATTTTTACAGTAACTTATACACATAATGTACAGGATGTGACGAGGACTCCTCTAAGCCAAATCATATCCGATAACCATAAAAGAGCAAAGTTAAAAATGATAGCAGAGACTTCAGCCCACACATGCTGGGAGTTACCCATCCATCTACAGGAAGATACCAACTGATATACTTCAAGTAGGAAGGCTGCAAGAAGTATTCTGATACTGTTACGGCCAGACACTAGTTTCGGTACTGTCAGGGTTTCTATAAGGAATGACCTGGTCTACAATTAAATACTTTTTGCTACAACTTTACTGCGCTACATGCTGACGGGGAAGGCTCACCAGAGTGTTGACTGAGCCCTGAATTCGCTGTTGCGTCTCACTCCTGAGGGAAACATTCTGTGGAAAGCTCACGTCGTTCATCTTATAGGCCAGTTGCAAAGCAAATGAATTATCGCTTAATCCTGAAAAATAAATGGTAGCAGGGAGATTAGAAAAACAAAAAAATGTGTTTTGTTCTTTTTTGTAACTGCTCAGATCACTTATGTTTGTGTCACTGATGTGCATATTTTACATCCATGCACCATAGAATGGAATGCTGCTTCTGAATGCACCATTCTCAAAGTCTTTAGAGACTTTTTTAACTGAGTTACATTTTATACAATGACAAAACATCAGGGTTACTGGATAGTATTATTTTTACACATAATGGAAAAAGGTCCTATGAAAGTAGGGAAATCAAAATGGCTGAAAGATGACAGGGGACATTGTCAGAGATCCGGCGTGTAGACATGTGACGTACGCTCATATGTGAGATTCTGCACCCGCACGGTATTATTCAGCCGGATTTCATCTCCATTCAAGAAGGGATTGCCCCGAGAGAGAACCTCACTCTCAGTGGGGACAGTGTTGGTGGTGTGGAACACGAGTCGGGGAAAGATAAAAACAGGTCCCACTCTGCAGAAACACATGGGGATAGCAGTAGGATTAGTAGTCCGTTAAACAACCGGTTGGACATTATTTCACTGGCAGGATGACGGCTCTAAAATCTTAAGATGAATACAGGAACATACGTTGTACTTGGGACTGTTGTGACAGGGAGGGCCATTGCGACAGGGGGAGCTGTCGTGGTGGTCGGACCTGAAAGTACAGAAGCAAAATAATTAATAGAAATGAATCAAGCACGGATTTCGTCAAGCAAAAAGACTGATTTTCAATTATGTTTTAGCTCCAGCAGGTGAATTTCTAGTAAACACAAAGCTGTCCTTTCAACCATAACATGAGCTACAGACAATTGACAAGCCTTCTAACAACATACAATCTGAACAGGAAGTAAATAGCCATATGGGCAGCTGTATATCTGTGTGCGGTCAGTGGTGATACAATGACATGGTCATGGTGTTCATTTGTTAAAATACAGGTAATCATGTTTTAATGATGTGAGAATAGCTTGTTTTTTCACATGAATTGATGGGAGGCATGAGAAACTTACCATTAATTCCCAGTATCGCAGACAGAAAGTCGCTTGGCTTGCTGATGTCAGCTTCCTGATAGACGTACTCCACACTGGCCTCAATTTCATTGGGCTGATGGCTGCAGAAAGATGTGTAAAGGAAGAAGTAAAGAAAAGTTTGCCGCGTGCTTATCAAATGCAGGTTTTGTAGATGCTACCACATGGATACATTTGCAAATCATCTCCATGAAGATATGTCAAATTCATATTTTTACAAAGTAATTTCCAAAATGTCAGGATTGTGACTTACGTATAGTTTGCTTGCGGGAAGGTGAAAGGAGATTCATTAGGTTGGTTCAGCAATCCGTTCAGCTGGAGGTAGAAGCAGAAATAAACAAGTGAACAAAGATTATCAAGAAATGAAACGATCATCCTCACTGCTTTATGAGGTTTGACGTATTGGTAAACTGACCAGTAACAGTGAAATTAATTGCACTGTTTTTTCTGCATGATGCAGAAACCTGGCATGTAAAGCTAAAGATAATATTGTGCTAAACAGGTGTCTACAGCATACATGGTATGTGCAGTTTAACCTTTAAGCTACAGAATCTAACATCATTTTTACAGTAATTTATACACATAATGTACAGGATGTGACGAGGACTCCTCTAAGCCAAATCATATCCGATAACCATAAAAGAGCAAAGTTAAAAATGATAGCAGAGACTTCAGCCCACACATTCTGGGAGTTACCCATCCATCTACAGGAAGATACCAACTGATATACTTCAAGTAGGAAGGCTGCAAGAAGTATTCTGATACTGTTACGGCCAGACACTAGTTTCAGTACTGTCAGGGTTTCTATAAGGAATGACCTGGTCTACAATTATAGACTTTTTGTTACTATTTTATTGCGCTACATGCTGACGGGGAAGGCTCACCAGAGTGTTGACTGAGCCCTGAATTCGCTGTTGCGTCTCACTCCTGAGGGAAACATTCTGTGGAAAGCTCACGTCGTTCATCTTATAGGCCAGTTGCAAAGCAAATGAATTATCGCTTAATCCTGAAAAATAAATGGTAGCAGGGAGATTAGAAAAACAAAAAAATGTGTTTTTTTCTTTTTTGTAACTGCTCAGATCACTTATGTTTGTGTCACTGATGTGCATATTTTACATTCATGCACCATAGAATGGAATGCTGCTTCTGAATGCACCATTCTCAAAATCTTTAGAGACTTTTTTAACTGAGTTACATTTTATACAATGACAAAACATCAGGGTTACTGGATAGTATTATTTTTACACATAATGGAAAAAGGTCCTATGAAAGTAGGGAAATCAAAATGGCTGAAAGATGACAGGGGACATTGTCAGAGATCCGGCGTGTAGACGTGTGACGTACGCTCATATGTGAGATTCTGCACCCGCACGGTATTATTCAGCCGGATTTCATCTCCATTCAAGAAGGGATTGCCCCGAGAGAGAACCTCACTCTCAGTGGGGGCAGTGTTGTTGGTGTGGAACACAAGTCGGGGAAAGATAAAAACAGGACCCACTCTGCAGAAACACATGGGGACAGCAGTAGGATTAGTAGTCCGTTAAACAACCGGCTGGACATTATTTCACCGGGAGGATGACAACTCAAAGATGAAACATACCTTGTTTGAGCACTTGTGATAGTAGGGACTGCAGTTGATGCCAGACCACTTATGGTAACAGGAGGTACAACTATTGGAAGAGGGCTTGTGGTAGTTGCAGCTGCAGTAGTTGTTGTTACAACACTTGTGATAGTAGGGGCTAAAGTTGTTGTTGGAGCATTTGTGGTAGTAGGGGCTATGGTTGATGCCAGAGCATTTGTGGGACTAGGGACTACAATCGTTGTTGTAACACTTGTGGGAGCAGGGGCTGTGGTTGTTGTCGGAGCAGTTGTGATAGTCGAGGCTGCAGGTGTTGGAGCACTTGCGGTAGTCGAGGCTGCAGGTGTTGATGAAACACCAGTGGTCGTCGGGGCTCCTGTTGTTGTTTGTGCGCCTGTGGTAATAGGGGCTGCCGTTGATGCCAGAGCACTTGTGGTAGTAGGAGCTGTAGCTGATGCTATAGGGCTTATGGTAGTCACAGCTGCAATTATTGGGGCACCTGTGACAGTAGGGACTGCAGTTATTGGAACACTTGTGGCAGTAGGGGCTGAAGATGTTGATACACGGGTGGTCGGAGAGCCTGCAGTTGTTGTCGGAGCACTTGAGGTTGTAGAGGCTGTGGTTGTTGTTTGAGCCCTTGTGGTAGTAGGGGCTACAGTTGATGCCAGAGCACTTGTGGTCGTTGGGGCTGCAGTTCCTGTTGGAGCACTTGTGATAGTAGGGACTGCAGTTGATGCAGGGCCACTTATGGTAACAGGAGGTACAACTATTGGAAGAGGGCTTGTGGTAGTTGTTGTTGTTAGAACACTTGTGGCAGTAGGGGCTGAAGATGTTGATACACGGGTGGTCGGAGAGCCTGCAGTTGTTGTCGGAGCACTTGAGGTTGTAGAGGCTGTGGTTGTTGTTTGAGCCCTTGTGGTAGTAGGGGCTACAGTTGATGCCAGAGCACTTGTGGTCGTTGGGGCTGCAGTTCCTGTTGGAGCACTTGTGATAGTAGGGACTGCAGTTGATGCAGGGCCACTTATGGTAACAGGAGGTACAACTATTGGAAGAGGGCTTGTGGTAGTTGTTGTTGTTAGAACACTTGTGATAGTCGGGGCTAAAGTTGTTGTTGGGGAATTTGTGATAGTAGGGGATACAGTTGATGCCAGAGCACTTGTGGTAGTAAGGGCTGCAGTTGTTGTTGGAGCAGTTGTGGTAGTTGGGGTTGCGGTTGTTATTGGAGCACTTGTGGTGGTAGAGGCTGCAGGTGTTGCAGCACTTGTGGTAGAAGGGGCTACAGTCGTTGCTGGCACACTTGTGGTAGTAGTGGCTGCAGATATTGTTGGAGAACTTGTGGTAGTAGGGGTTGTGGTTGTTATTGGAGAACTTATGGTCGCAGGGGCTGTGGTTGTTGTTGGGGCACTTGTTGTAGTAGGGGCTACAGTTGATGCCAGAGCACTTGTGGAACTTGGGACTACAGTTATTGTTGAACCAATTGTGGGAGCAAGGGCTGTGGTTGTTGTTGGAGCACTTGCAGTTGTAGAGTCTGCAGGTGTTTCAGCACTTGTGGTAGGAGGGGCTACAGTCGTTGTTGGCACACTTGTGGTAGTAGGGGCTATAGTTGATGCCAGAGCACTTGTAGTAATATGGGCTGTAGCAGTTGGTAGAGGGCTTGTGGTAGTTGCAGCTGCAGTTGTTGGAGCACTTATGATAGTAGGGACTGCAGTTGTTGTTGGAACACTTGTGGCAGTAGGGGCTATAGATGTTGATACACGGATGGTAGGAGAGGCTGCAGTTGTTGTCGGAGCAGTTGTGATAGTAGAGGCTGCAGGTGTTGATGAAACACTAGTGGTTGTCGGGGCTCCTGTTGTTGTTGGAGCACTTGTGCTGGTAGAGGCTGTAGTTGTTGCTGGAGCACTTGTGCTGGTAGAGGCTGTAGTTGTTGCTGGAGCACTTGTGCTGATAGAGGCTGTAGTTGTTGTTGGAGCACTTGTGGTAGTGGGGGCTGCGGTTGTTGTTGGAGCACTTGTAGTCGTTGGGGCTGCAGTTGTTGTTGGAGCACTTGTGGTACTAGGGGGTGCGGATGTTGTTGGAACACTTGTGGTTGTAAGGGCTGAAGTTGTTGGACCACTTGTAGTCATAGGGGCTGAAGTTGTTGGAGCACTTGTCGTACTAGGGGGTGTGGATGTTGTTGGAACAGTTATGCTAGTGGGAGCTGAGGTTGTTGTTGGACCACCTGGTGTCATAGAGGCTGCGGTTGTTGCTGGAGCACTTGTGCTGGTAGAGGCTGTGGTTGTTGTTTGAGCCCTTGTGGTAGTAGGGGCTACAGTTGATGCCAGAACACTTGTGGTCGTTGGGGCTGCAGTTCCTGTTGGAGCACTTGTGATAGTAGGGACTGCAGTTGATGCAGGACCACTTATGGTAACAGGAGGTACAACTATTGGAAGAGGGCTTGTGGTAGTTGCAGCTGCAGTTGTTGTTGTTAGAACACTTGTGATAGTAGGGGCTGCTGTTGTTGTTGGAGCACTTGTGGTACTAGGGGGTGCAGATGTTGTTGGAGCACTTGTGATAGTAGCAGCTGTCGGTGTTGTTGGAGCATTTGTGCTGGTAGAGGCTGTAGTTGTTGCTGGAGCACTTGTGCTGGTAGAGGCTGTAGTTGTTGCTGGAGCACTTGTGCTGATAGAGGCTGTAGTTGTTGTTGGAGCACTTGTGGTAGTGGGGGCTGCGGTTGTTGTTGGAGCACTTGTAGTCGTTGGGGCTGCAGTTGTTGTTGGAGCACTTGTGGTACTAGGGGGTGCGGATGTTGTTGGAACACTTGTGGTTGTAAGGGCTGAAGTTGTTGGACCACTTGTAGTCATAGGGGCTGAAGTTGTTGGAGCACTTGTCGTACTAGGGGGTGTGGATGTTGTTGGAACAGTTATGCTAGTGGGAGCTGCGGTTGTTGTTGGACCACCTGGTGTCATAGAGGCTGCGGTTGTTGCTGGAGCACTTGTGCTGGTAGAGGCTGTGGTTGTTGTTTGAGCCCTTGTGGTAGTAGGGGCTACAGTTGATGCCAGAACACTTGTGGTCGTTGGGGCTGCAGTTCCTGTTGGAGCACTTGTGATAGTAGGGACTGCAGTTGATGCAGGACCACTTATGGTAACAGGAGGTACAACTATTGGAAGAGGGCTTGTGGTAGTTGCAGCTGCAGTTGTTGTTGTTAGAACACTTGTGATAGTAGGGGCTGCTGTTGTTGTTGGAGCACTTGTGGTACTAGGGGGTGCAGATGTTGTTGGAGCACTTGTGATAGTAGCAGCTGTCGGTGTTGTTGGAGCATTTGTGCTGGTAGAGGCTGTAGTTGTTGCTGGAGCACTTGTGCTGGTAGAGGCTGTAGTTGTTGCTGGAGCACTTGTGCTGATAGAGGCTGTAGTTGTTGTTGGAGCACTTGTGGTAGTGGGGGCTGCGGTTGTTGTTGGAGCACTTGTAGTCGTTGGGGCTGCAGTTGTTGTTGGAGCACTTGTGGTACTAGGGGGTGCGGATGTTGTTGGAACACTTGTGGTTGTAAGGGCTGAAGTTGTTGGACCACTTGTAGTCATAGGGGCTGAAGTTGTTGGAGCACTTGTAGTACTAGGGGGTGTGGATGTTGTTGGAACAGTTATGCTAGTGGGAGCTGCGGTTGTTGTTGGACCACTTGTGGTCATAGAGGCTGCGGTTCCTGTTGGAGCACTTGTGATAGTAGGGACTGCAGTTGATGCAGGACCACTTATGGTAACAGGAGGTACAACTATTGGAAGAGGGCTTGTGGTAGTTGCAGCTGCAGTTGTTGTTGTTAGAACACTTGTGATAGTAGGGGCTGCTGTTGTTGTTGGAGCACTTGTGGTACTAGGGGGTGCAGATGTTGTTGGAGCACTTGTGATAGTAGCAGCTGTCGGTGTTGTTGGAGCACTTGTGCTGGTAGAGGCTGTAGTTGTTGCTGGAGCACTTGTGCTGGTAGAGGCTGTAGTTGTTGCTGGAGCACTTGTGCTGATAGAGGCTGTAGTTGTTGTTGGAGCACTTGTGGTAGTGGGGGCTGCGGTTGTTGTTGGAGCACTTGTAGTCGTTGGGGCTGCAGTTGTTGTTGTAGCACTTGTGGTACTAGGGGGTGCGGATGTTGTTGGAACACTTGTGGTTGTAAGGGCTGAAGTTGTTGGACCACTTGTAGTCATAGGGGCTGAAGTTGTTGGAGCACTTGTAGTACTAGGGGGTGTGGATGTTGTTGGAACAGTTATGCTAGTGGGAGCTGCGGTTGTTGTTGGACCACTTGTGGTCATAGAGGCTGCGGTTGTTGCTGGAGCACTTGTGCTGGTAGAGGCTGTAGTTGTTGCTGGAGCACTTGTGCTGATAGAGGCTGTAGTTGTTGTTGGAGCACTTGTGGTAGTGGGGGCTGCGGTTGTTGTTGGAGCACTTGTAGTCGTTGGGGCTGCAGTTGTTGTTGGAGCACTTGTAGTACTAGGGGGTGTGGATGTTGTTGGAACAGTTATGCTAGTGGGAGCTGCGGTTGTTGTTGGACCACTTGTGGTCATAGAGGCTGCGGTTGTTGCTGGAGCACTTGTGGTGGTAGAGGCTGTAGTTGTTGGAGCACTTGTAGGGGGTGTGGATGTTGTTGGAGCACTTGTGGTACTAGGGGTTGTGGTTGTTGTTGGAGCACTTGTGCTGATAGAGGCTGTAGTTGTTGTTGGAGGACTTGTGGTCATAGGGGCTGCAGTTGTTGTTGGAGCACTTGTCATAGTAGCGGCTGTCGGTGTTGTTGGAGCACTTGTGGTAGTGGGGGCTGCGGTTGTTGTTGGAGCACTTGTGGTCGTAGGGGCTGATGTTGTTGGAGCACTTGTGGTCATAGAGGCTGAAGTTGTTGGAGCACTTGTAGTAGTAGGGGTTGCGGTTGTTGTTGGAGCACTTGTGCTGGTAGAGGCTGTAGTTGTTACTGGAGCACTTGTGGTAGTGGGGGCTGCGGTTGTTGTTGGAGCACTTGTAGTCGTTGGGGCTGCAGTGGTTGTTGGAAGACTTGTGGTACTAGGGGGTGCGGATGTTGTTGGAACACTTGTGGTAGTGGGGGCTGCGGTTGTTGTTGGAGCACTTGTGCTGGTAGAGGCTGTAGTTGCTGCTGGAGCACTTGTGCTGGTAGAGGCTGTAGTTGTTGGAGCACTTGTGGTAGTGGGGGCTGTGGTTGTTGTTGGAGCATTTGTAGTAGTTGGGGCTGCAGTTGTTGTTGGAGCACTTGTGGTAGTGGGGGCTGCGGTTGTTGTTGGAGCACTTGTGCTGGTAGAGGCTGTAGTTGTTACTGGAGCACTTGTGGTAGTGGGGGCTGCGGTTGTTGTTGGAGCACTTGTAGTCGTTGGGGCTGCAGTGGTTGTTGGAGCACTTGTCATAGTAGCGGCTGTCGGTGTTGTTGGACCACTTGTGGTCGTAGAGGCTGTGGTTGTTGCTGGAGCACTTGTGCTGGTAGAGGCTGTAGTTGCTGCTGGAGCACTTGTGCTGGTAGAGGCTGTAGTTGTTGGAGCACTTGTGGTAGTGGGGGCTGTGGTTGTTGTTGGAGCATTTGTAGTAGTTGGGGCTGCAGTTGTTGTTGGAGCACTTGTGGTAGTGGGGGCTGCGGTTGTTGTTGGAGCACTTGTGGTCATAGGGGCTGAGGTTGTTGGAGCACTTGTAGTACTAGGGGGTGTGGATGTTGTTGGAGCACTTGTGGTACTAGGGGTTGCGGTTGTTGGTGGAGCACTTGTGCTGATAGTGGCTGTAGTTGTTGTTGGAGGACTTGTGGTCATAGGGGCTGCAGTTGTTGTTGGAGCACTTGTGGTCGTAGGGGCTGAAGTTGTTGTTGGAGCACTTGTGGTCATAGGGGCTGAGGTTGTTGGAGCACTTGTAGTACTAGGGGGTGTGGATGTTGTTGGAGCACTTGTGGTCATAGGGGCTGCAGTTGTTGTTGGAGCACTTGTCATAGTAGCGGCTGTCGGTGTTGTTGGACCACTTGTGGTCGTAGAGGCTGTGGTTGTTGCTGGAGCACTTGTGCTGGTAGAGACTGTAGTTGCTGCTGGAGCACTTGTGCTGGTAGAGGCTGTAGTTGTTGGAGCACTTGTGGTAGTGGGGGCTGTGGTTGTTGTTGGAGCATTTGTAGTAGTTGGGGCTGCAGTTGTTGTTGGAGCACTTGTGGTAGTGGGGGCTGTAGTTGTTGTTGGAGCACTTGTAGTTGTAGGGGCTGTAGTTGTTGTTGGAGCACTTGTGGTACTATGGGCTGAGGTTGTTGGAGCACTTGTAGTACTAGGGGGTGTGGATGTTGTTGGAGCACTTGTGGTTGTGGGGGCTGCGGTTGTTGTTGGAGCACTAGTGGTCGTAGGGGCTGAAGTTGTTGGAGCACTTGTGGTAGTGGGGGCTGCGGTTGTTGTTGGAGCACTTGTGGTCATAGGGGCTGAAGTTGTTGGAGCACTTGTAGTAGTAGGGGTTGCGGTTGTTGTTGGAGCACTTGTGGTAGTGGGGGCTGTGGTTGTTGTTGGAGCATTTGTGGTCGTAGAGGCTGTAGTTGTTGCTGGAGCACTTGTGCTGGTAGAGGCTATAGTTGTTGTTGGAGCACTTGTGGTAGTGGGGGCTGTAGTTGTTGTTGGAGCACTTGTAGTTGTAGGGGCTGTAGTTGTTGTTGGAGCACTTGTGGTACTAGGGGCTGAGGTTGTTGGAGCACTTGTAGTACTAGGGGGTGTGGATGTTGTTGGAGCACTTGTGGTAGTGGGGGCTGCGGTTGTTGTTGGAGCACTTGTGGTCGTAGGGGCTGAAGTTGTTGGAGCACTTGTGGTAGTGGGGGCTGCGGTTGTTGTTGGAGCACTTGTGGTCATAGGGGCTGAAGTTGTTGGAGCACTTGTAGTAGTAGGGGTTGCGGTTGTTGTTGGAGCACTTGTGGTAGTGGGGGCTGTGGTTGTTGTTGGAGCATTTGTGGTCGTAGAGGCTGTAGTTGTTGCTGGAGCACTTGTGCTGGTAGAGGCTATAGTTGTTGTTGGAGCACTTGTGGTAGTGGGGGCTGTAGTTGTTGTTGGAGCACTTGTGCTGGTAGAGGCTGTAGTTGTTGTTGGAGCACTTGTGGTAGTAGCGACTGCAGTTGTTGTTGGAGCACTTGTGGTGGTAGAGGCTGTAGTTGTTGTTGGAGCACTTGTAGTTGTAGGGGCTGTAGTTGTTGTTGGAGCACTTGTGGTAGTGGGGGCTGTAGTTGTTGTTGGAGCACTTGTGCTGGTAGAGGCTGTAGTTGTTGTTGGAGCACTTGTGGTAGTAGTGACTGCAGTTGTTGTTGGAGCACTTGTGGTGGTAGAGGCTGTAGTTGTTGTTGGAGCACTTGTAGTTGTAGGGGCTGCAGTTGTTGTTGGAGCCTTTGTTGTTGTAGGGGCTGTGGTTGTTGGCGCATTTGTGGTAGTAGGGGCTGCGGTTGTTGGAACACTTGTGGTACTAGGGGCTGCAGTTGTTGTTGGAGCATTTGTTGTTGTAGGGGCTGTGGTTGTTGTTGGTGCACTTGTGGTCATAGAGGCTGCGGTTGTTGTCACACAATTTGTGGTAGTAAGGGCTGAGGTTGTTGTTGGTGCACTTGTGGTCGAAGGGGCTGTAGTTGTTGTTGGAGCACTTGTGGTCATAGAGGCTACGGTTGTTGTCACACAATTTGTTGTTGTAGGGGCTGTGGTTGTTGTTGGTGCACTTGTGGTCATAGAGGCTGCGGTTGTTGTCACACAATTTGTGGTAGTAAGGGCTGAGGTTGTTGTTGGTGCACTTGTGGTCATAGGGGCTGTAGTTGTTGTTGGAGCACTTGTGGTCATAGAGGCTACGGTTGTTGTCACACAATTTGTGGTAGTAGGGGCTGTAGTTGTTGTTGGCGCAATTGTGGTCGTATTTTCCGCAGTTGTTGTTGGGGCAGTTGTGGTTGTAGGGGCTGCAGTTGTTGGAGCACTTGTGGTAGTAGGGGCTGCAGTTGTTGGGGCAGTTGTGGTTGTAGGGGCTGTAGTTGTTGTTGGAGCACTTGTGGTCGTATTGGTTGCAGTTGTTGGAGCACTTGTGGTAGTAGGGGCTGCAGTTGTTGTTGGAGCACTTGTGGTTGTCGGGGCTGCAGTTGTTGGAGCACTTGTGGTTGTATTGGCTGCAGTTGTTGGAGCACTTGTGGTAGTAGGGGCTGCAGTTGTTGGGGCAGTTGTGGTTGTAGGGGCTGTAGTTGTTGTTGGAGCACTTGTGGTCGTATTGTCTGCAGTTGTTGGAGCACTTGTGGTAGTAGGGGCTGCAGTTGTTGTAGGAGCACTTGTGGTTGTCGGGGCTGCAGTTGTTGTAGGAGCACTTGTGGTTGTCGGGGCTGCAGTTGTTGGAGCACTTGTGGTTGTATTGGCTGCAGTTGTTGGAGCACTTGTGGTAGTAGGGGCTGCAGTTGTTGGGGCAGTTGTGGTTGTAGGGGCTGCAGTTGTTGTAGGAGCACTTGTGGTTGTCGGGGCTGCAGTTGTTGGAGCACTTGTGGTTGTATTGGCTGCAGTTGTTGGAGCACTTGTGGTAGTAGGGGCTGCAGTTGTTGGGGCAGTTGTGGTTGTAGGGGCTGTAGTTGTTGTTGGAGCACTTGTGGTCGTATTGTCTGCAGTTGTTGGAGCACTTGTGGTAGTAGGGGCTGCAGTTGTTGTTGGAGCACTTGTGGTTGTCGGGGCTGCAGTTGTTGGAGCACTTGTGGTTGTATTGGCTGCAGTTGTTGGAGCACTTGTGGTAGTAGGGGCTGCAGTTGTTGGGGCAGTTGTGGTTGTAGGGGCTGTAGTTGTTGTTGGAGCACTTGTGGTCGTATTGTCTGCAGTTGTTGGAGCACTTGTGGTAGTAGGGGCTGCAGTTGTTGTAGGAGCACTTGTGGTTGTCGGGGCTGCAGTTGTTGTAGGAGCACTTGTGGTTGTCGGGGCTGCAGTTGTTGGAGCACTTGTGGTTGTATTGGCTGCAGTTGTTGGAGCACTTGTGGTAGTAGGGGCTGCAGTTGTTGGGGCAGTTGTGGTTGTAGGGGCTGCAGTTGTTGTAGGAGCACTTGTGGTTGTCGGGGCTGCAGTTGTTGGAGCACTTGTGGTTGTATTGGCTGCAGTTGTTGGAGCACTTGTGGTAGTAGGGGCTGCAGTTGTTGGGGCAGTTGTGGTTGTAGGGGCTGTAGTTGTTGTTGGAGCACTTGTGGTCGTATTGTCTGCAGTTGTTGGAGCACTTGTGGTAGTAGGGGCTGCAGTTGTTGTTGGAGCACTTGTGGTTGTCGGGGCTGCAGTTGTTGTAGGAGCACTTGAGGTTGTCGGGGCTGCAGTTGTTGGAGCACTTGTGGTTGTATTGGCTGCAGTTGTTGGAGCACTTGTGGTAGTAGGGGCTGCAGTTGTTGGGGCAGTTGTGGTTGTAGGGGCTGTAGTTGTTGTTGGAGCACTTGTGGTCGTATTGTCTGCAGTTGTTGGAGCACTTGTGGTAGTAGGGGCTGCAGTTGTTGTAGGAGCACTTGTGGTTGTCGGGGCTGCAGTTGTTGTAGGAGCACTTTTGGTTGTCGGGGCTGCAGTTGTTGGAGCACTTGTGGTTGTATTGGCTGCAGTTGTTGGAGCACTTGTGGTAGTAGGGGCTGCAGTTGTTGGGGCAGTTGTGGTTGTAGGGGCTGCAGTTGTTGTAGGAGCACTTGTGGTTGTCGGGGCTGCAGTTGTTGGAGCACTTGTGGTTGTATTGGCTGCAGTTGTTGGAGCACTTGTGGTAGTAGGGGCTGCAGTTGTTGGGGCAGTTGTGGTTGTAGGGGCTGTAGTTGTTGTTGGAGCACTTGTGGTCGTATTGTCTGCAGTTGTTGGAGCACTTGTGGTAGTAGGGGCTGCAGTTGTTGTTGGAGCACTTGTGGTTGTCGGGGCTGCAGTTGTTGTAGGAGCACTTGAGGTTGTCGGGGCTGCAGTTGTTGGAGCACTTGTGGTTGTATTGGCTGCAGTTGTTGGAGCACTTGTGGTAGTAGGGGCTGCAGTTGTTGGGGCAGTTGTGGTTGTAGGGGCTGTAGTTGTTGTTGGAGCACTTGTGGTCGTATTGTCTGCAGTTGTTGGAGCACTTGTGGTAGTAGGGGCTGCAGTTGTTGTAGGAGCACTTGTGGTTGTCGGGGCTGCAGTTGTTGTAGGAGCACTTTTGGTTGTCGGGGCTGCAGTTGTTGGAGCACTTGTGGTTGTATTGGCTGCAGTTGTTGGAGCACTTGTGGTAGTAGGGGCTGCAGTTGTTGGGGCAGTTGTGGTTGTAGGGGCTGTAGTTGTTGTTGGAGCACTTGTGGTCGTATTGTCTGCAGTTGTTGGAGCACTTGTAGTAGTAGGGGCTGCAGTTGTTGTTGGAGCACTTGTGGTTTTCGGGGCTGCTGTTGTTGTAGGAGCACTTGTGGTTGTCGGGGCTGCAGTTGTTGGAGCACTTGTGGTTGTATTGGCTGCAGTTGTTGGAGCACTTGTGGTAGTAGGGGCTGCAGTTGTTGGGGCAGTTGTGGTTGTAGGGGCTGTAGTTGTTGTTGGAGCACTTGTGGTCGTATTGTCTGCAGTTGTTGGAGCACTTGTGGTAGTAGGGGCTGCAGTTGTTGTAGGAGCACTTGTGGTTGTCGGGGCTGCAGTTGTTGTAGGAGCACTTGTGGTTGTCGTGGCTGCAGTTGTTGGAGCACTTGTGGTTGTATTGGCTGCAGTTGTTGGAGCACTTGTGGTAGTAGGGGTTGCAGTTGTTGGGGCAGTTGTGGTTGTAGGGGCTGTAGTTGTTGTTGGAGCACTTGTGGTCGTATTGTCTGCAGTTGTTGGAGCACTTGTGGTAGTAGGGGCTGCAGTTGTTGTTGGGGCAGTTGTGGTACTAGCCGCAGTTGTGCTTACTTGCCAGCAGATACAGACTTTGGTCACAAAAATAAAATATGTGTTTACTTGCTTCCATACTTAGATATATTAATACAATAACACTTGTAATGAAATATGTATTGTAATATTTCACCAGCAGGAATGCAAAATCTAACATGTTGGTCTTTTTTTCTGAGCAGAACCAGATTGTTGATGTGTTCATGTTCATAATCATAATCTATATAACTTTTTTGGATGTGTAATTAGAGACAGCTAATTGCAGACTTTTAAAGATATTAGCCCATCTTGACGAACTGATCAAGTTTTCCTGACAATATAAATGTATTGATCATTTGAACACATCTTTTTGTAGACATCTTTGCATGTAGATTTCAATTTTATGTTCTAAATAACCCACTGGAATAAAAAAGAAAACATATGTAAATATTCTTGATAAGACCCAAAGGTTTGGTTCCATACTTACCCACTATTATTAAGATGCTCGTTGCTTTCTTGGTTTTTTGTCCATGGTATCTAGAGGGAAACCTAACAGAGGCAATACATCAATGACCATGCTAACAGACATATCACTGATGATGCAAATACCTTTCCTTTCTACATACACGCTTTTTAATGTAAATATTTTATCTGCCAATCATGTGGCAGCAAACTAAATGCTTAAAGGTATGCAGGCCTGACCAAGAGTTTCAGCTGTTTTTCAGACCACATGTCAGAATGGGGGAAAAAATGTGATCTAAGTGACTTTGGAATGATTGTTGTTGTTGCCAGACTGGGTGGTTTGATATGGATTTTGGATATGTTCACTTTTTGGACGCTTTAAGCGAGTTGAACAAACCTAAAGACATATACACCCAGAGATTAGAGACAGCAGTACACCCGGGGCTTGTTTCAGGAAAGCTACAATGAGCTGAGATCTGCGAGATGCAACAGATTTCCCCTGCACTTTTTTGGAGCGTTTCACGTACAAATCGCAATTGCAAGCCTCAAACGTGTCCACGTAGGAAATCAGTAAATCGGCTATAGTTCTCATCCGCCTGTTTCATTTTCTATCGAAGTTTTTCATTTGTGCACAGCATTAGCGCTCCTCAGCAAAGTGGGTATCCAAACGGTAGAAAATGAATCTTGCATCAGATGAAACAAATATATATTTAGCTACGTTGCGAAATAAAAACCATTCATTTCAATGGTTTGTTTATTTGAACGTTTACCTCTCCCTCGTACACCTAATATTATAGCCTGCAATTTATAGGAACGTTCGGCGTTTTGTTATTTGTAATATCCAAATTCACGTCACCTAGACGCCCTCCATTAGTAACTCCGTAACGAAGCGGTGACCCAAATCACAGTTGCTTCAAATATAACTGTTGTGTGTGCTCCCAGTTTATTTAACCGCAACATCCAATAGCATACTCTGTACGTGGCATCACATAGGCTATGACATGTGTACGTTCTCAGTCAGTGCATTAATGTGTACTTTGTAAACTACCACGACCACGGAGGTCTTCTGGGAGACCAAGTAGTGCGGAATTTCTGGGCTCGGATAAATGAATTCAGTTTTTACACGTTACTTTACGGACGTTTCTGGACGGAATGTGCTTACTCCATTGCCTGAAAACCCCAAGAAAACTGGAGCTGTCAACCCTTACAAAAAATATGCCTAAAGCACTTTTTCTGAACGAAGTCCAAGAGAGTAGAGGCTATTTAAAATATACTATTAAATACTATTAAATAAAATCGCATACTTGCCAGGGAGAAAATTGGTTTTGCCAGAGGTATGTCGTCGTAGTTGGTTTATTTGCGATTTGCAAGTGACGAATTTTGACAATATATTGCAATATATCTGCCAGTGAAAATCCTGGCAAACCACTTTCCTGAAACGAGCACCTAAAACATTACATTACTGGCATTTGGCAGACGCTCTTATCCAGAGCGACGTATGGTTGATTATACTGAGCAGAAGACAATCCTCCCCTGGCACAATGCAGGCCAAAGGCTTTGAAGATCTTATTGTGGCTACACCGGGGATCGAACGACCGACCTTGTGGGTCCCAGTCATGTAGCCTACCTTAACCACTACACTACAGAAATGCATGTGGTACTCAGTACATCGTCCATCGTCAGCTAAGTGGGCTGGCCATGGGTGTTAGGCAATATTTCAAAGGGTGGAAAATTTATCTTGCAGTCAAATAAAAGCATCTAACTACGATGTATCATAAAAATGTAATTTTAATGGTTTGTTTTATTTTGACTAGTACGTCTACCTGGTACACCTAATATCATAGCCCACATTTTATAGTAATTTTTTTTTTTTTGGAATATCCAAATTAAACCTAACACTGTCACCTAGACGCCATCCATTAGTAACATCACCTGTGAGGAAGCGATGACACAAATCACAGTTGCTTTAAATGTAACTGCTGTGTGTGCTCCCAGTTTGTTTAATCGCAGCATCTAATGGCTTAGTCTGCAAGTGGCATCATCCAACTTTCCCGTTACCGATTTTTACCTAGTGGTAGCCTACACATTTCTACACACAAACATATGCGCGTTCTCGGTCCATGCATTGATGGGAATGTGTAAACTACCAATTGGACGAAAGATCTTTGGGAGACCAAATAGTGCTTAATTTCACTTGATTACCGTAAATCCTCAAATTGTGTCCGGGATTCTATTTGAAGCCGGGCCTCGGATAATAGCCGGGGGCGTGGTCTATTCGGACAAATAAAGGCCGGCCCCCAAATACAAGCCGGGGTAATATTGCCTACCAGTAGGGCTATCAGTCCATGAGCACTAGAGACATTGTTTCGATTTAACACAATTAAATAAAAGATCTCTTCTTAATATTTTATATTGTTGGTTGGTTTAATACTGTTGCCAATGAAAAGTCGTTGTCCTACACCATGGGTCTCCAACACGTTGCTCTCAAGCTACCAGTCGCTTGCCGCCCCCTTCTGAGTAGCTTGCCAAAGGCTGAAGCAGTATACATTTAAACACAACTGTTGCCGCGAGGCATTCCAGCCTACGAATTTAATAAAAAGTAAATCAGGCTAAATTAAAAATGAACTCAATTTAGGCTACTTGGCTATGCAATAAGGTTTCCATGTATTTACAGCACAGCGCACGTCCAATGACGGGTGGAAATCCCGACACTCTTTCAACTACATAAAGCTTCACAGTGAACCATCAAATACCCCCCAGATTTCAGTGCCCATCAGTCCCAACATTTAGTAATAGAATCAAACAGTCCAAGAGTCAATTAAATCCCAAACCAAAGCGAAAATCTTTTGATCGTATACCGGTATGCTGCTCCAAACGAAACGTATGTCTCACAATAAAACTCACTTTAGGAAAAACAAGATCCTTAAGAATAAAATTCTACAACAGAAGCCTAATAAGAAATAAAAGCCTGCCTCGAATACAAGCCTGCCCCAAATAAAGGCCTGTGCGTTGTGCAGCCTAAGTAAATAAAAGATCCCGGCCACAATTTGAGAATTTACTGGTACTTCACTTGACGCCTGACTACTGCGTTTTGATAATATATTGCGATCTGCGAGTGAAAAATCATCGCAAATCGCTTTCGTGAGCCCCAGCTTGTTTAATGCAAATATGTGATAAGCCAATCGTGGAACATCTCAACACATAAAAGCATGCAGACATGGTCAAGAGGTTCAATTGTTGTTCAGAACAAACAATAGAATGGGGAGGAAATATGATCTAAGTGACTTTCACAGTGGAATTATTGTTGGTGCTCTGAGTATCTCAATAGCTGCTGATATCCTGGGATTTCAATGCTCAACAGTCTTTCCTGAGTCTTTCAATTTTCGCATTTTAGTGGACCAAAAGTAATTGGACAGTCGGCTCAGTTATTCTCATTTGTCAGTTGTATTCGTTAAGAAACACTCGGTGCCACTGGTCCCGCCTGAATTTCTAATGAACTTTACCTGCAAACCATCTCCAGAACTATACACCGCCAATTAGCCAACTAATCATCCATACCACCACCACAGTAAACAGCCAGGCTGCCAAACGGTGTTGGCTATTATTCAAACGTGAAGATGCAAATTTCACATGCCTTTATTTCATGTGAGCTATTTAAACTCGTATTAGGATAATAAAATAGACATCTTTCTTAAGGGGGTTGTTTTACCCCAAACTACCCTATAGCCTTTTTATTTCTTCCGCCAAACTTTTATCATATAGGCTGGCATAATAGCCTATATTTACTCATTTAAAGTTGTCCGTGAAGTAAGCTCGATTAACTCAGAAGTTAATTAACTAGCCCAGAAAACTTGAGTTTCAACTCGAATAGCCGATTACAAATTAAATTTGTGCAACTAGTAGTATCTAATAGGTACCAATCTCTCGTTTTAATGAATTATTTCAATTCGTTTGTGAAGTAAGATCTGTTAGCCTTGACGTTAGAATGTGTGCTGGACGTCAGCACGTGAATGTTTCAACTTGGTTAACCGATTAGAAAATATGTGTAAGTAGTATCAATGTCAATCTAGTATCAATGTAGTATCAAATCTCGTTTTAATTCATTTTTTCTCACGATAGAATGCTTACAGCATTGGACGTTCTATTGCCAGTTGAAAATGATTCAAGCTTAGGCTAAATATTGTTTTTTATTATAAAATAATTTCTTTTAAAAAGATGGAAATCCAAATTTAATTAAATTCTAATATTAAATATTCATATTTCCATCCTATAGGCCTATTTAAAAAAAGAAAAAAATCTAAATGCAATCTCAGCCAACTTTGTCGTATTATGTTTTATGTTGCCTCTAACATCAGCTCCATAGATTCACACTTCTAGCCCGTGTGATATCATATTAAAATAAACATAAACATTCGGTGACAAACTGATCTGTCTCCCCTCTATAAATAAGTCCAACTCACTCCCTCTTCGTTTCAAAGTGCATATCTCTGGTCCGGAAAGAAGAATCCGCTCGTATGGTTAGATCTTAAAATGTGATGACTTCGTCAAAGTGGAATCGCAACTAGACTTCAGCACGGTGAATTAGCGGTATGATGTTTGGTAGCCGACGGGAGATGTTTTATAGAAGCGCTCATTAGGGTGGGTTCTAGAGGTGTACAAGTGATGTAACTGCTATGTCTGACTCAGAGTACAGGGCGTACTACCTGCGTACCGACCATGTAAAACCTTGCCAAAAATAAACCAAGAATAGACATATACATTCCAGTGAGAACAAAGCAATTATTTGTTATGAAGGCGTGTAGACTCGAGCGCAATTAGGTTTGACAGGAAATCAGCAATCCAAGCATCATCCAAATTACTTTGTACACATTTGTGATATCTGAGTCTAACATTTCTACCTGTTATTCTCATTGATTTGAATATATTTTAATTATTGATGAATTTCTAATATTTATGTTAGAAAAGTGTTATTTTGCAACACTGCTACTTGATATACTGATCCTTGACTATAGCAAAGTCGAAATCCGTGATTGATAGCTTCCTCTCATTCGTGTTTGCTGTTTTTCCACCATTAGAGGTCCAAACACGTCATAAATGTGAAGAGGACCCTCACACAGGTGATGTTAGCAAGGCAGTTGATTATTCTCACATGAATAGAGGGTATGCTTCTATGCACTCTGTAAAACCAGTTTTAACAGGCTGTACCACTAAAGGTAGACCTATTGTTGCAGGCAAGGATGTACAAACTTGTGTCCACAATTCTGCAATGCTGCCAAGGTTGTCAGGTGACACCCAATACATATTATTTTGTATGATAGTAATTTAGCAGATACCCAGAGTGGATAAGATAAAATGATTGTCACTCCAGAAGCTGTCACCCTTGATAAAAGTGAAGAAAAGGCTGCATAGCTAATAATCTATATGTTATATTCAAACATATTGAAAAAAATGTATGCCTACTTTTATTTCAATACATTTACTCTCTTGTTTCAATGTTGTTCATTAAGCATTTTCTGAAAACGGTAGGTGTCAAATTCTTCCAAGTGCACATTGTTCCAACGGACAGTGAGGAAGATGGTGAGAGAGACAGTAAAAACCCAAGGATCGCAGCTGACGAATTGCAAGTGATTGGTTGCATCTTGTCACCAAGTCTCAAAAAGAACCATAAACCACCCACCTCCATACAAACACATGCTAGCAGAAGGGTGGCCTTTTATTGAATAGACCTGACTAATCAGAAAGAGCTAAGAAGCCAACTGTCCAATTACTTTTGGTTCCCTAAAATTGAGGAACTATGTACACAAAGGGATGTAATTCCTACACATATCAGCCGCTATAGCTGTAATTACCCTCAAATTAAAGGTGACAGTCTGCACTCTAACCGCATATTCATTGTTTCATATCATATCCAATGTGCTGGAGTACAGAAATTGTATCATGGTCCAAATACTTACAGACTGCACTATAACAAAGGGAATGACTAAAGAGGTATGTTTTTTAAGTTTTTAAGTTTTTAAGATATTTGAATCAATAGCCATGGCAAGGTCTTTAACAACTGCATTGGCAGAGACATAGAAGTCATCCAGTTTTAAAGAAAACATTTACTCCCATCCCTGCACAGAGGACTGTGATTTCAACGTGCCAATACTGAAAGTTTATACATTGAACTGAAGAAAAAAAGGTTAGATGTACCCACACAAATAAATAAATAAGAATATTACAATAGCCCAATGTTATTCAATGTTTCTCTTGGGGAACTGGGCGCCCAGACCCAATTAGTTGAGTCATATACTGATTTAATGTATCTGCTTTTGTCACTGAGTAATAACAAAAACCTGCAAACTGCACACCTAGTGGCGCTCAAAGGGCTAGAGTACATACCAGATATATTACAAATATCCTAACACTGGCAGCTTTTCCAAAGAGTGAGACTCGCCCAGTGAGCCTGGGTTCTGAAAAGGGCGCATACTGTGTTAGTACGTCAATCTGTCTTATTTGTCCTTGTTCTGCTAAATTACATTTTATATGTGGCACTACATTTTCATGGTTCCAATTTTTACTCGACTTGTCTCACCCTTTAAATCTCTTGAAGGAACCCTCCATCATAGGTGTCTAGTTCCCAGACAAGGCACCATTTTGCCTGACAATGAACCCCTGAACCAGATGGAATCTCTATGGAATCTCTGGGTTCCTTTCGGAACCATTTTTTTTCTGAGAGTATGGGCAAGGACATGCTTAACTGACCACAGGACTGGTGTTTGATCAGGAGCTTCTGACATTCAGTGACCAGACGGATTCCATCAAAGACCATACCTGACAATGTAGGCCTACATACTTTAAAGAAATAAAAAACCGACAGACAATAACCTTGTTTCATTATTTTAGCAGGCTGTTTCTAACCGGGCGGCACGGATGGTGCAGTGGCTAGCACTGCCGCCTCACAGCAGAGTCGGCCGGGGCCTCTCTGTGCGGAGTTTGCATGCTCTTCCCGTGTTTGCGTGGGTTTCCTGCGGGTACTTGCCTGTGGGTACGAGTGTGTGAGTGAATGGTGTGTGTACCCTGGCGACCTGTCCAGGGTGTATTCCTGCCTTTCGCCCAATGTATGCTGGGATAGGTTCCAGCCCTGCGGATAAGCAGGATAAGCAGGTTAAGATAATGGATGGATTTTTCCAACCACGATTGGATAAAGGCAAAAAACCATGCCCTTTCTTGAGGGACAAAGCGATTAAATGCACCAGTATGTTCAGGATATACATTTAATTTGTATTTATTATGGTGGTACTAGCGAATTCCCGCTGATTTATTTATTTATTTATTTATTTATTTTTCGGTTTGCATCAAGAACTTGCTACTGTTGCTACAGTTGCGCTTTTGTTTCTCTCACCTGCCATTTCCCTCTATTAAGTAACGTAATACATTCATGTTTTTTTAAACGCTCCGTCATTTTTTCTGTGAAAAACACCAAGCCTTAATGACAGAATATTCTTTAAAAAGGACAAGTTCAAAGATTACTTCACTAAAATCCATCCCAAAAAAAAAACGATCCTGTAGTCGGTATCTAATACTTGTCTATTTGAGGAAGGGGACAAAAGGGTGTTGTGGGGTTCAGTTTTTACAAGTCCTAAAATCTAAGAAACTGTACAGTGAAGTGTTTAGTGTTAAATTAACTCTTACAGTGTACATGTAATCTTTATTGGACTAAATAAAGAAATAGTGTTAGAATATCCTGGCCATTTTACAGTGCATTTTACTGTGCATTTCTTGCTCTAAAGTCCAGGACCTCTGAATACAGACATCTGAAACAAGAACAATAGGCTAAATTAAAAAACAGAAGTTGGAATGTTCATGCAAAATTTCTGCCAATAGTGAGACTAAAATAGAAATGGCTTTCCCGACTCAATCTACACAGTGTGAAAAACAGTGTTGAACATTAATCTTTACCAGAGTCCTTTGTGCCTTCCTCCTGAATTTGAAATGCGTACATGAAACACAATATGATGAGACATGGAAATATAACATAAAGTATTAATAACTATTAAGAAGTACGTTATGGAAAATAATAAAAAGAAATGCAGCAAAACAACTCTTGAAATGCATCATGGCCATAATGATTTTTATAATGAATGAAGGTGTGGTCTCCTCTATTGTTCCTTACTGAAGGCATTGTTCAGGAGATCTTTTGTATCTTTTATGGTGCATTTTCTTTGCACAGAGCACACTGATACCAGAAACTCACTGGCACTGGCATTGTGTTCATTTATTTGTTTATTTTGCCTTACTTGTTTGAGTTTTTAATGCACAAACTCAAAAAATGAATATTGCAGTTAGACTAAAAAAACTAACAAAAAAAAGAAAAAAAAAGTGTGGGTTCAGATGCTGTTGTAATGTGTGGTTATTTGCACGACTGTCACCTTCCTGTCAGCTTCAACCAGTCTGGCCATTCTCCTCTGCCCTCTCTCATTAACAACGTGTTTTTGCTCTCAGAACTGCGACTCACTGGAGGTTTTTTGTTTTTTGCACCGTTCTCTGCAAACTCGAGAGACTGTTGTGCATGAAAATCCCAGGAGTTCCTGAGATACTCAAACCACCCTGTCTGGCACCAACAATCATTCCATTGGCAAAGTCACTTTGATCACATTTCTTCCCCATTCTTACATTTGGTCTTAAAACCTCTTGACCATGTATGCATGCTTTTATACATTTAACATGATAGATGAGTGCTATCATGATGTTACATTTTAAGGCCTGAAAACAGCTGTGTGCTAACTAGTCCCAATCTCCCCTATTTGCCCCCTTCCTGATTTCCTCTTTTATCTATTTGTCACACTGAATGGTTTCAAAAGTAGACAAAAGGAACATGGGTAAATATTCTTTCACTTATTTAATGAAAAACATTATTTAACTTACCAATATGATTGAATTAAAGCAGTTTTGCTCAGTAGAGTGGGCCAAAAATAATCTGCAGGGATGTGAAAGACAGATATCAAATATAGGAAGCCTTTGGTTAGTATTACAGTTATTACATTTAAGGGGCAATTACTTTTTTTCACAGGGGTCATATGACTATTTGAGAGCTTTTCTCACTAAATACATGAAATAGTTTTTATTTTATTTATTTTATGTATTTACTCAGGTGTTTACTCAGGTTTCCTTTGTCTAATATGACATTTTGTCAAAAAATCTGAAACCATTCAGTGTGACAAATATGCAATTATAGAAGAAATAGTCTAATATTATTTGGCTAATTGGTATATTGTAGATTATTATAGGTTCATAATGAACCTATTTTAATTGTCTTTTCCAAAGATATCGACCGCAAATTCCAGAAAGCGTAAGGAAGATTCGTAGGCTACTACAAGTGATAATATTCTAGGTAGCTTTTTATCATTGCATGACCGTACTACCCGCCCAGTTTGTCTGGAAAATCCAGTTTTGTTTAACGAATAAAATGGCAATGTCTGCAGAGCAATGCTTTCACACACCCAAGTCAATAGAATTAATTAAGGCTGTTAACTGTAACAACGGGAGACAGTTGGCATATAAGTGTATGCGTGAGCAAACACAAACTACAATCTTTTTTATTTATTAATTATTATTACATTTATTTATGAAAAACGTTATTAAACCTATGAATATTTTTCACGGCAGTGATAAGCAAATCTGAGTTTCTCAGGGGGTTCAGTTCATGACGTGACAAGATGACATGAGACTAAGAGACAGTTTATAGGCGTCGCGCCCTCGTTTGCAGTCGCGCCCATGTGTTGGCTTGTCGGATATTTCTGTTAAAAGGCTATGCTCTATATTTATGAAGACGCCAGACCAACGGAAACACCGTCTCATACTTAGTCTCCCAAAGACAAGTTGAAAGATATATGTCTAATAAATTGTTTCACTTGCTGCGTTCTTACATGGGCGTCGGTGCGTCACTCCTTCCGATGCCCAAGAGGCAACGAAAATAAAGACAGTTCACGTAATATTCTGTCGTCACTTGCAAGTGGAACATTCACGTCAGAATGTAGCGCGAATTTATTTGGTGTATCTAAGCAACGCAGGGTCAGGAACACACTGAAGGACGTTTTTCACGTTTTTGAAGGGACGTTTTTTTTCTTTAATATTGGCTACATTACATTACATTATTACAATGAACAACAATATTATCCGCCCAGATATTATGGCTATTGTTTTTTTTTTATTTAGATTTTATAGGTTTAGCTAATCACCAAGACTTAGGCCGGAATATACCGACCTTGCGTTTATTGTCTTTATAGCCCACACAGGACTACATTAGACAAGGCAGACATTAGAAAATAGAATTTCCATTCCAAGTTATCAACACAGCAGAATTGTTCGATTAGGCAAAGAGTGGTGCAATCATAATTTCTACAAAATAAAGGCTAATCAATGGAAATAGCATGTATGGTAGCCTAGCTAATATTGTAGGCTAATTTGTGTACTGTAGATGATTGTAGGTTCATAGCCTTCAGATTAACAATAGGTTACATCTTGTCCAAATTGAGCCTATTGAATCGTCTTTTCTGAAGATATCGATCGCAAATTCCATATAGTTTAAGGAAGAACTGTAAGGTAGGACAAGGGATTCATGATGTTCTAGGTTGCTTTTTATGATTGCGTGACCTTTTTACCCTCCCAGGTTGTCTCGAAAATCCAGTTTTGTTTGACGAATAAAATGATAATATCTGCAGCCATCATCAGTACAATGTTTTACACACCCACGTCAATAAAATTCTATGGGTGCGTTCGTAAATACGCTCTGAATGCGCCAGAGCGCACCCTGGGTGCTCTGGTCGCTAGGCAATACAATACATTCCAATCTAAAAGTAGTGAAGCAAGTCGTTTCTGCGACCAACTGCGATGGTAGCGGCTTGTTTGGTACGGTTATTCAACACCAATACATGCATAACAAAACGGGTAATAATCATGTTTATACATCGGATGAATTAACGTTCATTTGAACGAATTTTAAAAGATGAAAATGGCAACGTTTGTTAACGAGTAGGGGAGAGCGGGGTAAATTGTCACACTGCTCATAGCTCCAACCCTAGCCATCTCAAAAATCGTAGCTGTAGTCACTGTAATCTGAGGTGAGCACAAGTCTTCTTTTTCACCTTCAAAAGTGAAAAGATGGCACTTCAGCTGCAGTCCTATGTTGAACTAACTTTGAGAAATAGCCCACATTTGGGGCAAGTTGTCTCAATGACTTTGGGGCAGTATAAATATACACATAGAACATGCACAAAAAAACATTGTGATATTGTGTAATCAGCTACTGGGCTTCTGATAATAGCATTATTTGTATCCATTGTAAATGGATTACCATATATGCAAATAGTTTAGAGCAGCAGCCATCCCTAGACTTCACTAGACAGGCTCTGATATGCGTGTGTGTGACGGGTGCGTGAGATGCAAGTGGGCCCATGATGATTGTACCTCGGGCCAAGGTATTTACTTGCGCTGGAACTGTGACTCTGAAGATGAGTCAGATTAGTCAGAAATTGTTAGGCCTATATTGCAAAACAATGACGAGATTCACTGTGCTTCAGTGCGTTTGAACACCAGGTCTGTTTTGTTAAGAATTTAAACGTTATCTGCGTTACATTCCATTCCGATTCCAACAATTACCAGGGATCTATATGCACACCAGAGAATGATTTCAAAGTATTTGTGCCCTGTCAGCACTATTGTTTTGACCAAAAGGCATGATTTGCCAGATTCTCTAAGCATGGTTGTTTTCATTTGGAGCTCATTAATGAAATTGAATTTGGTTTTGAATTTGAAAAAATATATATAGGCTATATATATTTGTTGATAATCCAATATAACTTACCCATTGATGCACACTCTATTTAACTGTCTATAACTCCATACTGAAATAAGATATGAATATAATATAATATATATAATTATCTTATTTCACAACGCTCTAGGACGTTGAAACAAGAGCGCTCTGAAATCAAACCAGATTTGCAGAGAGAATTTACGAACGGTGCGTATATAGGGTGCCTATATCATTCCTCGAACGTGTCCTGTTCCCACGTGTTTGCGTGGGTTTCCTCCGGGTACTCTGGTTTCCTCCCACAGTCCAAAGACATGCAGGTCAGGCTGATTGGAGAGTCTAAATTGTCCATAGGTATGAGTGTGTGAGTGAATGGTGTGTGTGCCCTGCGATGGACTGGCGACCTGTCCAGGGTGTGCTGGGGTGGGCTCCAGCCCCCCTGCGACCCTGTTCAGGATAAGCGGGTTAGGATAATTAGGATAATGAATGAATGAATTAATGAATGAACACGTCTCCTTTGAATAATGACATAATTATCCATGACATCATATTTTCTATGAAATCAACTATAATTCGTTTACCATTTCCCTATTGCTCCTCTTGGCACATTCTGGATGCTCGGAATTCTGTAGCGCTGCATACGGCGATTCTTCACATTGGATATTTCATTCATGGCATTTCAGTTGCACTCATTGCTGACACCTACTGGCCATTCACGAGGTAAGACGCATATTTGTGAATAATATTCAGGCACAGGCGTTATAGCAGTTTGTAACTATTATATATTAGTTAGGCTTATTAAGCGAGCTTCAGACTTGTCACAGTCGGACATTTCACTCGCGAATTTATTTTAAATTACCTACGAATCCGGAAGAGATTTTTTACTTATGTTCCGGAGACATTTTATAATAGTGCTACATTCGAAAGCGTGATCCAATAGACTAATATAGCCTACCTGAAACAGATGTAGTAATATTGTAGGTCATCTCACGCATTTCTTTTAAACCGAGATGAGTCGGACGACAGTATATACAGCTGAATTGGGGCTACACCTCAGTCCCTCAGTTCCAGCCCTCTAGAGGTGTAAATTCCGTACTTTGCTCAATGGGGTAGTAGCTACTATACTTAGGCTATTGAAACTCACGTTTAACCGCATTTGCTGTAACACAGGTAGGCTATCTGACGCAGTAGGGCTGTGGTTGTTTGGGGAATTGTAATTTAATTAGAATTAAAACACAGTTGCCATTGCCAGTGATAGCCTACAAAAGATGAACACAACCGAAAGCGAACGCAACCAAAGATTCATCCATTAAATTAATCTAATTTATTGCCATTCATTATTTCATCATTGCAGTACGATTAAAAGGATAGCTAATAAGAATTGCACACCAGACAGAGTAAACATGTGCTAGGAGAAAAGGAAAATTCAAAAAGAGATTGAACTCACACACTGGATCTTGCAAACCAACCTTTAATCGAGTAACAAACAAACAAACAATCCTTCGTCAGTGTCTTAGGTAAAAAACAATAATAATAAAAAAAGAAAGAAAAAAAGTTCATTTATCTTTGCCATTTTGGACACCGGGTGTATGCCATCATAATTAGACCGTGACAGGTGATAAGGGTTAGTTAATTCACTCTGCGATGGTCCCCGCCAATACGCAGATAGTTGGGAAACCCCCACATTGACATTTACAGACAGGAATACTTCATAACCATAAATTATCACGGAGGAATGCATCCACTACACGTCCACTATATCTATTGAAAGTAATATAAATAACTATAGCAACACACATTTCAAGTCAGACATAAATTCTGGATTGAAAACAATGTGAGGATTGTATGGGCGTGGTCTGGACCACCCCAACTCCCCCCCAAAATGTACCACCTACAAGTAAATTGTATTGGAGAAGGAGTGAGACTGGGAGAGGGATACTGCCAGTAGAGGGTTTAAGAGCTCAAAAATGGCAAGATTCAAACTCCACAACCGCTACAAATCTCTCTATAAAAGATCTCTATATACAAAGATCATGAAAATATGGGATGAGATAAGAAATTAGATAAAAACAATTATTGGCCATTAGGTGAGGTAATTCTTGATGTCATCAAGGACCCTGACCCAATAGCTCAGGGACTGGTAATAAATTTAACTCCACACATTCAATCCCCACAAAGGAATAGATGGAAATGTTTAGACTGAAATGAATTGATATTGCAATGCATTTAAGTTCTCAAATTTTGCTGATGCTTGATACAGACCATAATAATACCAATGTAGTTTGCAGCCACTCACAGATTTACATTTACAGTCATGTTAAATTAGCTATATTAGCTATAATCAATTACTATTAACCATATCAATCTATACAATGGGGAGTTTTGATGAGGTGGTTTATTCCAGGGGTATTTAATCATGTGCCGTGGATGGCTGAGTATGCAGGTATTCATTCCAACCAATTACAACATCACAAATGATTTCCCTCCTCTCTGGATGAAGATGTGTTAATTAGTGAAATCAGCTTGTGTAGTGATAGGTCGGAGTGAATATCTGCATACTCATAATCTGCATGTGTGAGACGACAAAAATAAATCGGTGGTTTCTCATTGTTTTTACGCAAGACATGAAGGTTTCATGAAACTTGTTTGTTTTTTTTCGATTAACGATTGTTTAGCAATGCTTAATGTACAATACATTTTAATGTATTTTTTAATTAACATTTGTATGTACATTTCCCACTCCCCATGGTGGAAAAATATCTTCTCTTTCCAGCCCTCATACCAGCAAAAAAATATAAAAGAATAGTTTTGAAACTATTGTACACATTTGTTCACTGTCTTACAAACATAACTTAGAGAGATGAAAAGGTTTGGCCACTGTTTTCTCAAACATTACCTAAAGATGTAGGAAAAATTAGGCTATTCTTGGCAGAAGAGAGCACAGATCAATGTGTGTAGACCCTTACATTCTATTAAAATCTATCTGTAATGTCTAACTGTCACACATTCGCACTCTCTGTGTAGACAATTATACAGAGCTAGAACTGGTACTGCGCAACTAAAACAATTGTAAAAAAAAAACTAAAAAAAACTAAAAAAACAATACTAGTTAAGACAACATTTTTTTTCTTTTTAAAAAAAAAAAGTCAGTTCTTTTAGAAAAGGGGATGCAGCGATAACTGCTTGGCTTCCGTGGATACCTCAAAAATAGTTTTCATGAAAACTTGTGAACATAACACACACATATATACCACAAATGTATACATGTACATGTGCATCTGCATACACATACATTGTTAACAGTAAACCTTCATAAACAGGTCATTCATTGACCCAACGTGCAGACTGGACAAACGGCCAGAGGACCAGGGTGCAGCAGATTGTTTAAATCTAGAAACCACCTGAAACCATTATTATTATTATTATTATTATTATTATTATTATTATTATTACACCAAAACGGCCTGCTCACACCTCTGAGAGCCTATCCAATCTAAGCCTCTCTCACACAACTTGGGATTTATTACAATACGCAATAAACGATCAGGGTCGATTCCTCAAGCAACTGCCCAGAAATGCATTCAACACGCCTGCATAGCACAGACGAAATGGTCACCGGGACGCCCGAACATTTCTGCACCAAACATTATCTGACCTGACCTGTCATTTAAAATGGCATTTTGAAACCCACAAGATTCAAATTAGACATGTTAAAAAGAGGCCCACATTTGGCGAATAGTCCACTCCGACAGGCTCTACAGGAAGGCCGCTTGCCGATTTCACCACTCTAATGCCCACGCACACCCACAACCGCTGGGAGTTAAGGCATTTCGGAATAGAAGTAAAACATGGGTCATAGGGTTGCATCACAATGATAACAAAACTGAACAATTCATGATTATGTTTTTTTTTTTTTTTTTTTTTTGGAATCTCAATGGTCAAGTGTGACTGATCATTGAGTGGAATGTAGGTTCCAGGGGACCCACTAGGGGGGAGTTAAAAGGTGTGCGTTCATATTTTTCTGCATCTGTGCTACTTCACTGGAATTAAAAGCAAGAGGTTTTGGTGATTTTACAGTCACAGTGTCTATCTGGC